>NC_049215.1:1752500-2052500 GCF_013347855.1 Anguilla anguilla | reverse complement strand
TTACTGTACTGTTACATATTGTATCTGCTGTACTACTGTGAGAGGATATACTGTTTATGTAATGTTGAAGTGTATTTACAGACTATATGTTCTTTAGATTTTATTGTACAAATGGATGACTCTGTAATCATCAGTAATTGTTTGCTTACATTGTGTTTTTGCAGAACTGAGAGGCGGCCACCGGCTGGAGGCAGGCAACGACTATTGTCAGATGACCAAGAGACGGCAGTAGTGAACATGGTCATTGCAAACAATACCATTCGCCTGTGTGAAATTCAGACAAGGATCATTCAAGATCAGGGTGTTTTTGGAGGGATTGACCGTATTGCCATATCAACCATACAGCGCATACTTCACCGCAATAGGCTGAGGATGAAGCAAGTTTACAGAGTACCTTGTGAAAGAAATGCAATCAGGGTGAAGAACCAACGGTTTCAATATGTGCAGGCCCAATATGGTACACTATTTTTAGGTACAGTACTATATTTGTAGAGTATACTATGATGGTCTACCTCTCCAGTACAACAGTACTGTATGGTAATGTAGTGTGTGTACTGTAGTGCCCTGCTGTAAATTACTGTATGCAAGGCATGTCTTTCATTGTGGCAAAGTGTGTGTACACTGCATACTCTAGTACATACCTTACTGTATTTAGAATATATATACAATGTTTTTTTTGTAGAGAATTTTTGAGCTTGATGCTCTGGCTGAACCCCACAAATACGTCTTTGTTGATGAGGCGGGGTTTAACCTGACGAAAAGGCGGAGAAGAGGAAGAAATATCATTGGTCAGCGAGCCATTGTTGAGGTGCCAGGACAATGAGGAGGCAACATGACCCTATGTGCCGCCATCAGCCAGCGGGGCGTCCTCCACCGCCATGCCACCCTGGGGCCTTACAACACGGCGCACCTCCCTGCATTCCTAAATAACATGGAAAACAACATATATCAACAGGAAGGGGAGCCAGGGCGGCCAGAGCAGTCCCACTATGTTGTCATATAGGACAACGTCAGTTTCCATTGTGCTGCTCTGGTTCGTGCCTGGTTCACTGACCATCCTAGATTTTCTGTTTTATTTCTGCCTGCATATTCGCCATTCCTCAACCTTATTGAGGAAGTTTTCTCTGCATGGCGGTGGAGGGTGTACGATCGCAACCCTTACGTGCGGGAAAATCTCCTGCAGGCCATGGAGGAGGCCTGTGGATATATTGCACTTGAATCCATCCAAGGGTGGATTAGGCATACCAGGGCATATTTCCCACGCTGCCTTGCACAAGCTAACATCATGTGTGATGTGGCTGAAATTTTGTGGCCTGACCCAGCCCACAGACGAGACGGCGATCAAGCTGACAATGCTGAGTAGTGTGTAAACTTCTCTAAATTGCTGTTTTTTTTTTGTGTTTTTTGTGCTGCACATACTTTTGAGTTCCTTTTTTGAATACTACTCTCTTGAAATTACTACTTTTTTTGTTCCTTCCACTGTGATGTGTACTGTATACTGTACAGTATTTCACTTTTCAGTACTGCAAATAAAATATTTGGAAAGTTGCAACTCCAGACTCACTGCTATAAAAGGTTTTTGCAGTAGTGCTTTGAATTTAACTCACTGGTGTGTTACGGGTAATCTACATTGTCTGTGATTTTGATGGCTTAAGTATGCCATATGAAGTCAAAGTTTAATTTTGATGGAAGAGTGTATGTTTTTGAGAAGAGAATTTGAGTTTGGCATGGATGTTTGAGGTTTGTACTGATTGATGTGTAGTTTTGGGATTGTGTTAATAGTTTTGAGAAAAGGGGGAATTGTTTCATGAAATGTATCTTAGCAATAGAAAAAAACTGTAACAGAATTTGTTTCTTAGAAGATTTACCAAGGTGTTAATGCTGCTGAAGATCCCATCCAATCAGCCTGTGTGTTTGTTTCACATCCCACAGTGAAGACACTGTGGTGGTCCTCAGATGTGCATGTGTGTGCCTGTGTGCGCATGTGTGTGTGTGTATGTGTGTGTATGTTGTGTGTGCATGTATGTGTGTGTGTGTGTGTGTGTGTGCATGTGGCTGTGTGTGTTGTGTGTGCATGTGTGTGTGTGTATGTGGCTACGTGTGTGTGTGTGCATGTGTCTGTGTGTGTGTCTGTGTGTAAATGTGTGTGTGTGTGTGCATGTGTATGTGTGTGCATGTGTGTGTGTGTGTACATGTGTGCGTGTGTGTGTGCGTGTGTGTGTGTTGTGTGTGCGTGTGTGCATGTGTATGTGTGTGCGTGCGTCTGTGTGCGTGTGCGTGTGTGCATGTGTATGTGTGTGTGTGTGTGTGTGTGCATGTGTATGTGTGTGCGTGTGTGTGCGTGTGCGTGTGTGCATGTGTATGTGTGTGTGTGTGCGTGTGCGTGTGTGCATGTGTATGTGTGTGCGTGTGTGTGTGTGTGTGTGCGTGCATGTGTATGTGTGTGTGTGTGTGTGTGTGCATGTGTGCATGTGTATGTGTGTGCGTGTGGGTGTGTGCATGTGTATGTGTGTGCGTGTGTGTGTGTGTGTGTGCGTGCGTGTGTGTGTTGTGTGTGTGTTGTGTGTGCATGTGTGTGATGGGCTGTCACCGTGAGTTCTTAAACCCCTCCCCCCAGCACTTGGCACTCTCTGGTTCGCACTGCTTTTAGTTGATTAAAAGCGTAAAGGGTTTGTTTCACACTGTCGCTGCTGGAGCAGGCCTGACAGCTTAACCACTGATTATTCAAGCCTCTTACAGTAAGCTGAATCATTTGAGTGATGAATGCAATCTCTCTCTCTCTCTCTCTCTCTCCCTGTCTCTCCATTCAGTAAGAAACAACACAAAGAGGATAAGGTAGTAGAGACGTGATATGGAACCCTGTTGGATCCCTGGTTCACAGATCAGCGTGAGGATGATTCACACAGTGTAGAGGCTTTATTTAGATATAATCTAGCCACGTTCTGGTCAGGACGTCCCGTTGGGCTTGTGTCAGAGCTGGCCCCGGTAAGAACATCCCATTGGGCCAGCTGCTACCCTCCATCTTCAGTGACCTCTCTCCAGGTCACATGGACTGCCGAGTCACATGTCTCAACCCGCCTCGGGCCAGGATCCTCAGGGGATTCTGGGATGCAGTGTGTCTCCTTTGTGTCATCACAAGGCTCTGCTCCAATCAGAGCGCACAGCCAGAGCACACCATGGCTGTGACAGCTCAGTGTTTGTTTCTGTCCGTTCCCTGCTAGTATGGATTTGACAGGCTGTATTTTACCTTCTGATTCGGCTCCTGATCTGGGTCAGGTTACCTCTTCATAAGCTAGAATGGAAAACAGTGATGTTTTGTGCCTTGTTTTCTGAGAAATATCTTCACTCTTTGAAGAGTACATTTTTTTTTTTGAATGTTTATTTTGTTTCAAAATTCCAAGTCAGTGTTCTGGAACTCCATTGCTTTCAATTAACAGTAGCGATCGATACAACATAGTTGCGTGTTTGTGATCTTGCGCCACAAAGGGTAGAGGAAAGAGGAAAGTGCTCTTCTGCTGAAACGACCGCTCAGAAGGCAGTTTTTGTGCGCAGCGTGTTCCAGCGAGCTGCAGTTCGGACTCTGCACTTTCTTTTCAGGCGTCTGCGAGGGCTCAGCCTTCAGCTGCCTCCCCTCCGCTCTGAAAGGCTCGGGGACGCGCCCTTTCTCTGACAAATGTGCTGGCCCGGCACGCTTTCCGCCGCCGTCTGCGCTCTGCTTTCCAAAGCGCCCGCGGAGCCCAGTCAGCAGGAAGCGCGGCTCTCGTAAGCAGGTGTGGGGGCAAGGCCGACGCTGAGAGCGCTCTGAACGCAGTAATGCGGGGGGGGCAGGGGGGTGGGGGGGGGGTTTCGCTCCCATGTCAGGGGTCTAAAGGCACAGGGGCTCAATGCAGAGGCCAGGCGTTTGTGCAACAAAGCTCATTTGATCGTTCGGGCTGACGGCGCGTTCATCTTACCCCGCGATGTGTAACTTCGACATTTGAACGGCACGTCGCAGTTTTAGACGCAATCTGCCGCCCCCCCCCATCCCCTCAGAGAAAATCTTGGAAAGGTTCAGGTTATTTACCCGGATAGATTTCCCCGCGCGTTTCCGAGTTTGCTTGACTAATTCCGTTTTATGGTTTTTCTGAGTGAGAAGCGGTAGCAATGAAATGGTGACACCCCCCCCCCCCCCCACATTGAGCAGAGAGGTAAAGCCAAAGAGGTGCTGTCTGTTCTTCCTCAGAAGGAATGGGGGGTAGTGTTCAGATTCCAAAAGCCCTAATCCCACATTAAGACTTTAAGGACTTCAAATCTTCAAAGTGTCTTAATACCCTCGCTTTGCGGAGAGAGGCTGCTCTCCCAAGTTACTGGGGCGTCTAGTGTGGAGCTGAAGGGAGAAGGCATATCTCATTCCACATGCATTCAAAAGGCAAATCTGAAGAATATTTTTCGCTATTAACCGACACATTAGAAAGAAGAATTGCTCTGTAGATACTGCCTATAGGGAAAAACAAACAGCCATGACACACAAAAATAGTTGTGTTTTGATCTCTTCTCTTTTATTAAGAGAGATCAGATGTTTCATGGTAAGGTCATTAGGCTCAATGGGTGTTCTGGTTTAAATTATAATACTTCTTTGCGATCATGTGACATGAAAATGACTGAACTGACTCCGTGTAGATCCCAACTAAATAACAACAGAATGAAAATAGTGAGTGTGTGGTGTGTGCTGGCATGCGCGTGAGTGTGTGTGTGTGTGTGTGTGTGTGCGCGCGCGAGTGTGTGTGTGTGCGTGTGTGCATGGATGAATACAAATGCATGCATATTTTTCACGGTTACTTTTTTGATTTTGCATATCTGGCAGAGTAGTCATACAGTACTTATATATTGCATTTTGGAGAATGTTTAAAGTGGTTAACCTATGAAAGTCTAATGGATAAGTTTTGAAATTTAACCAAATTTAAATATGGAAGGAAATACATTAATAAGGAAAATGTTAGTCAAAGCCAGATTGAACACAGATTTTTTTTCACCCAGTCAAACAGATTTAACTCTCCTTGCAGAAAAAAGAAAAATGTGTTTTGGTTACATATCTATAACCTGCATACTGTCAGATATAAAGGTTCACTAGGGGCTCTTCTTACATTCTAAAGGTGTATTGAGGGCTTGTTAAATATCCATCATTTCTTTGAAGTTCCTTAACATGCTAAGATAATAAGTAGTTATAATAATTCTTTGAGGAACCTTTTAATTCTACAAAGTGTGACTGATCCGTCTCTCTCTCTCTCTCTCACACACACACACACACACACACACACTATAAGTTTTCAAAGATTTGAAAGGAAACAGTTATTTTTTTCCTATCTGAGGACAGTGTAATTTGTGCCCGTGACTTCCTGCGTCAGATGGAGGCGGAGCACATTTAGTCAGGTGCTGTAATGGGCGGAGCTCCTGAGGGGCGGGGCCTGTGGCAGAGTCTGTAGGTCAGCCGAATCTCAGGCCCTATGCCACTGACTCCCCGCACATCTGGGGAAGTCCAAGTGTTGCACCAGCACTTCAGCTGTACGCCCTTCTCTTCCTGTTTCATGGTCAAAATGACCTCATTTTTCAAATATTTCTGCATATAAGTCCACCAGACGCATCGATACTAATGTATGCAGTAAAAAGTTACCAAACACTGTTTACAACATTTGGAAACACATCAAAGTGCCCAAAATGAATACTGAATTATGAGAACGGGACCACTGTAGGTGAGATTAGCAGTAAGAAGAAAGAAAGAATACCAACTATCCACCTTAGTTTGAAATGGTTTTATGGTAAAGTCTGGTCTACCAAACTCCTTTGACGTGTCATGCAACTTTCTGCTTGGGAGTGACCGAAAACCTGTTTTGAAAAATGTGAATTTTTGGGAAGTTTTTGTCAGCACCAAACAGGGGAATTGCAATGCACTGCATTTGGCATCAAGCCTTTGACTACTTTCAGCATTTACCCCTTACCTTATCCAAGTCAAATGCAGTTACAATGATGAAATTAACCTTAAATAAATCAACCTTAATGCTCAATTGACTTTGTTTGATGCTATCAGATGTAATTTATGGCATCACGGTCCAGTGTGGACTGGGATAACTTTTAAATTAGATGCAACTGGTTTTCCTTGCAGAGGAAATAAAATGTACAAAAAATCATTTTTTTGTACAATCAGTTGCATTGACTGTAACTACAGACAAGCTGTTAGCCTACTTGACCAGCTTCATCATTTTGTGCATGTTATAAAATGCATGGGTTTTTTCCCACGTTTTCAAGTGGAATGTTTACATTCAAAAATGCAAAACACAAATGGCACCTTTTCTTTGTTCAGTTCAGTTTTTTCCCGCAAACAAAGGATTCTCCTCGTCATTTCAGACCATAATTGATGTTTTTTGTCTGTAAATGCTGGTCTATTGTTTTTTGTGCTTATATGGATTAATTACAAACTGTTCTAAATAAATTGGCTCCATTGGTACACAGTAGTGCATCAGGAGGGTGCTATTGCACCCTGTCACTCAAAGGTATTTTTGTGTTTGACATTTTGTCCGTTTGTAAATCAAATGCTTTTATGAGGATGGCAGTTGGTCACCAATGGTATACACATCCAGATGATCGCAGCAACCCAAAGGCTGCAGCGTAACAGGGGGAACCGGATGGTAATCATTTTGGGTCACGTGACCTAGACAAACTGGTGTGCCTCCTGGTGATGCCTGGTTTCTCAGATGGGTCCAGGGCCTGGTCTTCTCTGAGGCAAGGTAGCAGAGTTCGGAGCTAACGCATGCAACACAGCCGACCAGCACCCCCCAGATCCGTGTGTGCTGGGGTCCTGCATTCAGCTGATTACTCAGTGCTGATTGGCTCAGTGTGAACAGGAAGTCTGTTCTACGGCCAGGTTTATTGGTCAGCTCTGCTACCACACCCAGTGTAGGCTGCGGTTGCCTTTGTGACACACACACACACACGCCTCTAATCTAATAACTTTGTCTTCTTTAATAACATAACTTCCAGTTAATGTAATAAAAATCTTGAGCGTTAACACAATGACTATTGCCAGTTAATGTGATAAATTACATTAACCAGTGGTTATTAGATTCACAGTGGGTTTATAAAATTTTTTGATGAATAATGTAATACTTCAACCATTAACAAGGCAAATTACTGTCGATATGTTCGATTTCATATCTAATTAACACCAAGTATTGTGCCTGTGGTGGCCAAGCGGGGTTAAGGGCATCGCCTCCGAAGGTTTGAATCTGGTCTACTGCCCTTTGACACATCCCACCCCCATCTTTTCTGCCCCACTCTCACTCTTACCCCCCTCCCCCCCAAATACACACACTCACAGTCACACCCTCAAAATCATACGCATGCACACAGACATACGCACAATATTGGTATGAGGATGTATGCCATTGCCAAAACACTATTATAATAAACTGATAGTGTTTTGCATGACAATTATTACAATATGTGTTATGCTGTTTTTGTATTCAAATATGTTTTGATATACGTAGCTCAGATCATAGCGTTGTAATTTCCTACAACAGAATAATTCCTATGCCATTTCTAACAATTTCTACAGTTCATACAACAGTATAATTCACAAGTACTGTATGTACACAGTACGACATGTATGATATGAAATGATATGTAGGATACAGGATATGATATGATGTGTTCACTTCAACGCAGATTCTACACATCGCCTGTGGGTCTACTCATATGCATTGAGTACACAAGAATACAGTGTTGAATTGCCATTGCCATTATTTTAATACAAGAAGCACAATAAACAAAACTATGTGTTGCTCATGCAGCTCTCACTGCAGCTCTGAAAATGCTTTAAAGTAACTGAGAAAAAATAACTTTGCATTACTACGGCATTAATGGAATACGTAGCTAGCAAACAATCTGACTATTTTGACCTAAAGTCAAACTGAATTTTTAAATTCAGTAACATAGCTGACACTACTTTTGAGTAGTGTATCTGAGGACCAGATAAGCTTGCCTGATGACCAGTTTTCCATTGTAATGTCTTTCAAATTATTTGTACTTTGTAATTTAATGAAATCATCAATGTGATCCGCAGTTTCGATTGTCCACCTTCACAATTAAGCACCTGACCGTGTATGTTGTCCAGTTTTAAAAAAAACTTGTGGGTCGTGTATATGGATGGTGGACATCACCCAATGAGTGAGGAGACCTATGATGCCATATTGAAGGCCCTGGAGGGGGAATTTAATGTCCCTGTAGCATAACAAACAAGAGCTTCAGTCTGTGGAGAGATAGAGATGTCTATTCCCTCTGTGTGGAAGGGCAGACATTAATGTGTACAGGAAAATGAGTAGCCCCTTGGTGGTGCAAACTGTAAGAGGAACAGAGCTGTGTGTGTGTGTGTGTGTGTGTGTGTGTACTTTTTCAATTCTTTACTTAAAGTTACAATCTCGAAGATTTCCGTTTCGTTCTCTTTGGCGGTACCTATGGCGAGCAGTGGTAATTGCAGGTGTGTTTTTGGACCTCACTTCCCATAGATCCAACCGGGTCCAACCAGTGTCGCCTGTGTGACGTCAGTCAGTTGGCACCTGGGCCACACCAACTATAACACATACTATTTACTGAATAAAACATGGTTGTTATAAAAGTAACGTTATGTACATACTCATTCATTGTCTAACATTAGGCTAACTTAAGCTGTCTTTACACTGCCGAGCCGGGTTAAAATGCTGTAGCAGACCTGGGGTAGAATTAGTGATGATCAATTTCCACAAATGTTCTTTATCCACCATTTGCCCGGTATGAACATCTTTACACTGCAGAGAAGAATTCGCGGGATTCGCTGTGGCTCGTGCAATTATGTATCTCATGCACAATAAACAGTCGTGAATGATTGTTGTGTGATATTTTTGAAACTACTGCCTTGCAAAATGTTACCCCTGGTGTTTCTGGTTTTGCTAGCTAAACTGTTCGAGAATAAAGCTGAGCTGGGTGTTAAATTAGCAATCAGAACAAGAAGAATAAAACAAAAACAAAGGAGATTTCATCAAAAAAGGGCATCAAGGCTGAAGGAACATATGAGGAAGCGTGATAAAATAACAACAACGCTAATTAATCCATACTGCCGTATTCTTTTATTTAGTTTTCTCTGACATCTTTATACTGAAATCAGACCCGGCTCTGCTCCACCTATACCCAGCTTTATTCCGATCAATATATTGATGAACTTGATGGCAATGTAAATAACAGTAACGTTAAGGCCAGTTCATATCAATGATTAGCAACGAGACAAAACGGTTTTAGAATGTTGCAGAGAAAATTGCAGCGGTGTGAACTGGTTAGTAGTAGAGCATCTGAAGCCGTTGCCTGGGGTCTCAAAAGACCCACCTTGTCAAATCGCCAAGTGCAGTTTTAGAACGTTTACAATCAGACGTTTGCATCTAGCCTCGTTGCGAATCATTGATCTGAACTGGCCTTCAGTTAGCTACATTGCAACGTTGCAACAAGGTAGCATTGCATTCGAGAGATGGTTTGCGAGGTCGGTACCAGTCGGTAGCGTTAGCTAGCGTTTTTTCTAATTGTTAGCTGACATGAGATTGTGTTAATTACATTAGCTAGCTAACGCAACGTTACCTGATATGAGAGATGGATACTGTGCGCAACGTTGTCTAAATTAATGTTGCCTTTCTTGACATGGTCTGGTAGCTAGTGTTAGCTGTGGAAATAGCTATGTAATTTAGTAACGTTACATTGTCATCAAATGTAATACAAAATCTACGTCAACAAATAATATGACCTCTCATGTTACACAAAAACTTTTTAGGGTTCCATAACCCCCCCCCACCCTTAACGCTAGCAGACACCGGAAAAAACAGTACGCCGCTCACACACAAGTGAGTTGAAGAGCAAGCCTGTTGCGTTAGCTCCGCCTACCCTCTCTGGCGGACCAACCACTGATGGGTGATGGAAAACGCGTCACTAACTATGCACCACTTGTGATTTTTTTCTGGGAATGTTGCCACAGGCACCCAGTTCTTTAATAATAATAATAATATAAATTAATATAATAATAGACTCATTCACCATTGTGTTACGTAATTCGGCGATAGATAGTGACTTAACAGAAATTTATTTTAATGAAAATCTTCGAGATTATTACTTTAAGCTACAGTATTCTTTACCAGATGGTCAACAGAATAACTGCAAAAGTGCAAACCACAGCCATCTAGCATTACCAGTATTTTCAATAAAATGATAACAGTATTTATAATTGAAACTGTATTTAAATCTGACGTAATGTTAAATTGTCTCAGAGGTTTCATGTCGTATCCAACTATCCATTCATCCATCCATCCATCCACCCTCCCATTTTATAACCATTAATTCAGGGGTCATAGTGGCAACAGGGCAGCCCTGATGTCCCTCTCCCCAGTGACTTCCTCCTACTCATACTGGGGGATCCCAAGGTGATCACAGGCAAACTGGGAGATATGCTCCCTCCAGCATGTCCTAGATCTAGGTCCTAGGTCTTCCAACTTTCGCCTCAACTCGGAGTACCCTGCCAGGCATTCCCAGTAAACCCTCACTACACATTTGGGCCTACCTGGTCTGTATGGCAGCTTCCCCCACCATCTGATTCAATTCACCACCAGATGGTGATCAGCCTGACCCATGGCCTTCTGGTACCATGTACACTTATGAACGTCCTTGTATTTGAACAAGGTGTTTGTTATGGACAAGCTATGTCCAGCACAGAAGTCTAGTAACCTAACACCGCTCGGGTTCAGATCAGAGAGACCATTCCTCCCAGACAGCTCCTTCAGGTTTTACATCATTGCCAATTGAAATCTCCCAGTGGGACTATGGAGTCCGTAGGTGGGCCTTTTCCAGCACCCCTCCCACCTTCTCCAAGAAGGCTGAATACCCCGAATTGCTGTTAGCGCAGAAGAGTTTGCCGCTCCACCACTCGAGGTCAGGTTGAGGCAACCCTCTTGTCCACCACAGTAAATTCCAACTGAACGGTGACCAGCAATTTCTACAGTTCATACAACAGTATAATTCACACGTACTGTATGTACACAGTACGACATGTATGATATGAAATGATATGTAGGATACAGGATATGATATGATGTGTTCACTTCAACGCAGATTCTACACATCGCCTGTGGGTCTACTCATATGCATTGAGTACACAAGAATACAGTGTTGAATTGCCATTGCCATTATTTTAATACAAGAAGCACAATAAACAAAACTATGTGTTGCTCATGCAGCTCTCACTGCAGCTCTGAAAATGCTTTAAAGTAACTGAGAAAAAATAACTTTGCATTACTACTTTGCATGAACGGCGACCAGCCAGGGACTTGTGAATATCCCCATTCTCACATAGTGCCTCTCACCCTGGACAACTCCTGAATAGGAGAGAGACTACCCCCTATCAAGGAGTTTAGTTCATGGTTTGGGCTAGGCCCCTTAGTTCCAGTGAAGGCAAACCTTAATGCTACAGGATACAAACACATTTTAAACCATTCTGTGCCTCCCCAACAGTTTGGGGAAGGATCTTTCCTGTTTCAGCATGACAATGCCCCTGGGCACACAGTGAGGTCCATATAGAAATGGTGTTGTCACAGACGGTGTGGAGCAACTTGACTGGCCTGCACAGATCCCTGACCTCAACCCCATCCAACACCTTTGGGATGAATTGGAAAGCCAACTGTGAGCCAGGGCTAATCGCCCAATCAGTGCCCGACCTCATTAATGCTGCTCTGGCTGAATGGAAGCAAATCCCTGCAGCAATGTTCCAACATCTAGTACAAAGCCTTCCCAGGTGAGTGGAGGTATGGAACATCATTCTTCCAAAAGATATTCCCTCATATGGTGTTTTGATGATGGTGGAGAGCGCTGTCTAACACGTCGGTCCAAAATCTCCCATAGGTGTTCAATTTAGTTAAGATCTGGTGATTGCAAAGATCATAACATAATGTGATTCACATGATTTTCATACTCATCAAACCATTCAGGGACCCCTTGTGCCCTGTGGATAGGGGCATTATCATGCTAGAAGAGAGCATTTCCTTCAGGATAGAAATGTTTCCTGATAGGATGAAGGTGATCCCTCAAAATAACTTCGCATTGATTTGCAGTGATCATTTCCTCTAAGGGGAAAGTGGATCCAAGCCATGCCAGGAAAATGCCCCCCCACAGCATAACAGAGCCATTGAGAATATGGTGAAGGATGACTCATCCGACCATATAACTTTTTTCCACATCTCTGTAGTAGACCAGTGCCTATGGATTTTACACCACTGAACTCTCAAATGTGCATCCATCTTTGTAATAAAGGGCGTATGCACTGCAACCCTACTATAATATCCCTTTCTAGGTAGTTGTTGACAGACTGTTCTTGCTGACACAGTCTGATCATGTCCTGAATTGACATTCTCAGTCATGTGAGGAAGAGCTGCTCATCTGGTCATTAAATGTACGCTTTCGACCACAATTTTCAACCATATTTGCTGATGTCTTTCCCATAGATCCATAGATCTAAATTCAAATGTCACTTTAGTCACTGTTCCAATTGAAACATGTACAGTTTATGTATGTATAAAATAAGGACACTGATAATGCAACCAACTAATTTTATTTCAACTACTGGTGAAACTGGTGTTAGGCTAAAAAAACTGAACTCATGCAGTTAATACACAAATCGACTATACACTCCAAGGACATTATATAAAGAGGGGCTTCACAGTTCCGGTTGCTGCCATTAGTGCAACTGACCTGGCATTCACTACGATGTGTGTGTCTCTGTGTGAAATGGTATTCCTCAAAATGATGTTGACACAGCGGATGCATGTGAGTGCTGTCTGTCTGTGTGGACTCTAGTTCACAGCATCCCAGAAGTGCTGGACTGGATACGTGCCAGGTGGATCCTAAACCCACTCCATCAGCTGCATACTTTCCTGCCACTGCGTCATTTGTCATTCCAGTACTTACCGGATTCCATCCCACTTTTACCTGTCAGCCAGGTCATCTGCACGCCACAGTGCTGGGATAGTACGACGCTGTGTGTGTGTGTGTGTGTGTGTGCGTGCATGCATGCATTCGTGTGCGTGAGTGTGTGCGTGTGTGAAGGTTTTTGGTTTCAAGTTTATTTAGAAGTTTTTAAAATGTCTTGTCTGTGCTGTGCACCTGTACTGTGTGCCTGTACTCTGCACCAGTGCTGTGCACCCATACTCTATACCTGTGCTGTACACCTGTACTTTATACCTGTGCTGTGCACCTATACTGTACACCTGTGCTGCACACCTGTACTTTATACCTGTGCTGTGCACCTGTGCACCTGTACTGTACACCTGTGCTGTGTGCCTATGCTGTACACCTGTTCTCTATACATGTACTGTAAAACTGTGCTGTGCACCTGTACTGTACACCTGTGCTGTGTATCTGTACTTTGCACCTGTGCAGTGCACCTGTGCTGTGCACCAGTACTGTATACCTGTACTGTGCACCTGTGCTTTGTACCTGTGCCCCTTTACTGTACACCTATGCTGTGTACCTGTGCTGTGCACCTGTGGTGTGTATCTGTACTGTATATCTGTGCTGTGCACATGTACTGTGTACCTGTGCTGTGTACTTGTACTGTACACCTGTGCTGTGCGCCTGTACTGTATACCTGTGCTGTGCACCTGCCCTGTACATCTGTACTGTGTACCTGTGCTGTGTACATGTACTGTACACCTGTGCTGTGTACCTGTGCTGTGCACCTGTGGTGTGTATCTGTACTGTATATCTGTGCTGTTCACATGTACTGTGTACCTGTGCTGTGTACATGTACTGTACACCTTTGCTGTGCGCCTGTACTGTATACCTGTGCTGTGCACCTGCCCTGTACATCTGTACTGTGTACCTGTGCTGTGTACATGTACTGTACACCTGTGCTGTGCGCCTGTACTGTATACCTGTGCTGTGCACCTGTCCTGTACATCTGTGCTGTGCACCTGTACTGTGTACCTGTGCTGTGTACATTTACTGTACACCTGTGCTGTACACCTGTGCACCTGTACTGTACACCTGTGCTGTGCACCTGAGTGCATCATTCCTGTTCTGGCCTTGGCTGAACAGACACAAAAATAAAAATTTGCAGATGTGCATTACATTTACATTACATTTATTTGGCAGACGCTTTTATCCAAAGAGACGTACAAAAAGTGCATTTCATGGTCATAGACAACTGCTAAACACAGGTTCAGTAAGGTACAATACTTATTTTGTACAGCTATTTCTAGCCAATAACACAGTTTAATTCACACAGTGAACACTATTCAGACCTAACCTCTGCAAAGCCAACTAGGCAGAAGAATAAGCTACAGTATTAGGACAAATACAAATTACCAAAAAAGTGCTGGGATGGGGCAACGTGTAACAAGTGTCATGAAAAAAAGGGGGGGGGGGGGAGATTTAGAGTGAAATATACAGCGTGGTGGTGGTTAGTCTAGGTATATCTGAAGATATGAGTCTTCAGGCCACGGCGGAAGATGGGTAGTGAGGGGGAGGTTCGGAGAGGGACAGGGAGTTCGTTCCACCACTGGGGAGCTAGGGTGGAGAAGCTCTGTGATCCCTTTGGATCCCTTTGGGCGGGTGGCAGAGCGGAGTAGTCGAGCAGGCACATAGAATCGAGTCATGTGCTTTAAAATGCTGTTGAGTCAGTATCGAGTCATGTGCTTTAAAATACTGTTGCAAGAACCATTTTCTGTGGTGTTTATTTTACGTAAGATTAATGTAAGGTTTTAAGTGGGTTTTTAATATCATACAGGAGTTTGTGCTTATTTGATGTTTCTGATGTTTCATTGCTGATTATGATGCCCCTGAAACACTCTTTCTGTGGCGCAGCTGAAGTTTTGCTGCATGGTGTAGCTGTCTGATTTCACTGCCTTCTTCTGAGTCCCTTCAGATTTAGGTCTGCCACTAAATGTCTTACCTATACACTTTTAAATTTAAACTGTGTTGAATTTTTTATTCAAGTGTGATGGTTTGAAGCTAGAGACAAGAAAATATAAAAACTGTAAAAATCCTATATACGTTAAATTAGGCAACTGTTTAACTCAAGCTCGGTAAATGGAGTCAGCCATTCATAAAAAAAATTATATTGATAATTGTGCTATTCTTTGTGACAGAAAGACATTGCCTTTGATTGTTGCTGCCGTTAAATGGCAAGTGCTTTGCTACTACAGATAAATAAGTCAGCCAACAAGATAATCAATACATGAATTAATCATTTGCATTAATGAATAAACTCACTGCTGTCCTGTAGGACTTACAATATTGCTTACAAAACCCTTATTTTCTTTCTTTTTTCCCTCTTTCCAGTAAACATTTCTTGCTTGGCTGCTAGAGCCAAGATGTGTCTTGAAAACTTTTGAACTTTTTACATTTCAATGCACTCCATCACCTCCTCAAAGGAATCAAACTCCCACTCCGCCCCATTTTAATGTGGTCTGTGGAAAGCAGTCCGATGTCCTTCATCGGTGAACTCCATGACTGTCCAGTCTATCCATTGTCTCCTGGCATTTAGAACATACTTTCGATACATTCAATACATGATTCTTTTTTAAATTATTATTAATCACTTTGAACATAATTGTGTCATTTAGCTCATTCCCAGCCTGTGTGAAAAGTCTGTTTCTCAGCAATTCTCCAAGGTTCCTGCTCTCTCATGCAAGGGGAAAAAAGCTGCTTTCTATTATCCTAGGGCCGGTGTGAACATTATCGCTCAGCAAAGCAGATGGATGAAAACATCTTCGTCTTGTCCAACAGCAAAAACTAAAATCATAAAGAATTAGTCACTATTTTTGGCACGAGGATTAATTTCAGTGCGAGAAGTTATCTATTTCAGGGCCCGTGAGCGTACAGTTCTGCCCTTAACTGAAGAGATGGTGTTGCTGATACATGCTAATGGAAATGTGATGGTATAGTTCCCCAGCACTGGTTTTCAGTGGTGCAGAAAAACCAGGGAATTACGCCTTAAATGTTTATCTCGTTTTCTTTTTCTCAACGCAAGGCTATTTTCATCCTGATTTCTGCCTTGACTCAAGCTCCTTTTCACAGATGAACGCTCCCTAATGGAAAGTATTTTTTAAATGTGCTCTCTTGGTTGTTGATTGCTGTATTTTTATATAATATTTACTGGACAGATAATATTGAGCGTAGCTTCAATGGAGCATTTTGTATTTGTAATATTTTAATGAAATCTTTTGAGTTACAGTGCAACCATTTAAGTAAAATAATAAGGAACAGTGTGTAAGTACTAAACATTTCAACCATGTAAAATGGCCCTAAATTGTTTCATTTCAAAGAGGCAATAGCAATTTACTTAGGGGCATTTCCATAAAAAAAACTATTTTTCTCTCTCTTCTTGTTCCCATACATCCCATAAATTGTTGCTTGATGAATAAACTGTTGTGTTGGTGATACATGAAGCCTCTTCGTTTATACCCTTTGGTGAAATGGAAATGTCTGCTTTCTTCCTCAGCTGAGGCTCCTGTTTTGAAGAGAGCGGTTAAAAGGCCCGCAATCCATTATTGATACTCACAATATAAATAGAGCCGGTCCGATAAATATTTCATGAAACGTATGGCGGACAATTTGAGTGACAGCAATTTGCGAAAACGCTAACAGTGGTGTGCCAAACCGCATGGTGACAGAACATTCCTGAAACAAGGATTGCCCGCGTTCTGTTGATGGAAAAACATATTAGTGTTAGTTTGGTGTCTTTTTTTTACTGTGATTCCTGTTTCATTTGTGAACTTCATTTGTGGTTTTCTGTATGTAATTTTGGAATATACTACTAAATGAATATACCTTGATTAACCCTTGGAGGGGACTGTTCCAGTGTAAATACACAATAGCTACTTTGCAAAAGTCCTGCACGTGCTCAGTCTGAACTATGCCCATCACTGACTCACCTTCTCACGCCGTTAGGGTGTACTCCTACAGACTGGGCTAATGTGCAGCTTGACTTCATTTCAGGGGAACTCCTGAATCAGGATGTGGAGAAGGGCTCCTCACTTCCCCGTTCTTGTGGGAGGAAAGTGCTCTGTACAGCACATCTTTCCCAGTCCTTTAAAATGCCTCCACCCGCCCTCCTCAGCCCCAGTATCTCCACTAAATCTGACGATGTGCGATCTGTGATGTATTTCCTTTTTTACTGTAGGTTAGTCCTTGTGCAGGGGTCGGACAGCAATCTGCAGAGCTGGGGATAGTCAGGAAACGGATGAGAGAGAGAGAGAGAGAGAGAGGGAGGGAGACAGAGAGAGGAGCATATTAGCTTTTCTAAATCATTAAACATTAATACAGTCTGATTCATCTCTCCAGTTTTTACAGAATTGAATGCTGACCTCTGGGAGGCCTCAGAATGCGGTTCTGTAGAATAAGACATCCGGCCATGGCCTCCTTTAGAAAAGAACGACAATGCGTGTGATTAACTTCACAGACCTGTGCAAACAGTCCCTTCATCAACAGATGCCTGAACAGTATAATGGTCTGTGTGTGTCACTGAATTTATTTTTCAAAATTTTTTTAAAGTTTAGTTAAAAAACTAAATGAGTAAATTAATAAACTTAATAAACTCAGTGGAATGCCCTTCCAGTCGCTGGGGTACAGTAATAGCAGACCTGGGTCAAATACAAATACGTATTTGTATTTGTATTAGAAAATGTAGTTAAATACCAGGGGTAGACAGTAAAACTTAAGTGCATTTTTCGAGTATCTGTACTTTACTTGAGTATTTTTTTTTTTGGAAACGTATGTCTTTTACTCCACTACATTTGAAAGATAAATATTGTACTTTTGACTCCACTACATTTCTATGAAGGTTGTCGTTACTCGTTACTTTGAAGCATAGCTTTGAAGTCAGCAGTTGAATCTTTTTTTTATTTTCTAAAATGCGATTGGCCACACGCTGTGTTCCTCACAGGAGAAAAACCAATCACAGTAGCCTACTCCTACTATGCTGTCGGTCATGTTCAAAGTGCTTAACCATTGAGCTTAAAAAGGGTCTAAATTCTTTCAACTCCAATGATATCAATGCGCTACAAAATCAGGACAGCCCGTCGTGGTTTATTCCTTACATATAATAGTGGTAAGAATATATAATGATAAACTGTAATGTAGACAGGTTGTGCACTAATGTATATGCATAATGAGAACTGATGAGGATGACGTTAGCACCCACTGGCGCCAAACTTTGTTTTTCTTCATTCGTTTAAGAATTGTAACATAATTATCAACTGCAGCCATTTCCTCTTCTCTTTCTCATCGCAAGGAAAGCGGTAGAATAACAATTGAATAGTGTGGCAAACACGCCTGCCACAGGCCACCGAAGTGGCTTTCCTAGGGGCCCTCCAGCACAGAGACACAGGGAGATGATGTTCCAACAGTCCACATTTATTTGCAAGGGTTTGGCAAGATGTTACTGCCAAGGAGCAGATGTTAAAACACTGTCATGACAGAGGCTCCCCCATGTGAGTGGGGATGGAAGATTTAACCTGTGCGCACTGATTACCTCACTACGCACAGGTGCAGCCACTCCTGCTCCAGGGTCCAATTAGCCTGGCCAATTATCTAATTAATAACCAATTATCTAACTAGCCAGGTCTAATTAGCTTGACCCAGGGCAGGTGTGGCTGCTTAAACCAGCCATCCCCACACCACAAATAGTTTTTTTGGTTTTTTTAGATCAAACAACAAGGGACACAGCACTGCGGCACGTTGAAAAGACAACATTTACGTCACGCGGACCAAGGTATGAATTGGCCTTCAGCCAACGCAGCAGAGGCTTGGACCCGGAAACAGTATTATCGTAAGGTCTATTTCACGCCTTAACAGTTGTTTTTTACAGTCTCTGGGCTAAACAAGCGGACTGCACCACTGCACCAGTGATTGAACTGTTCAATTTGAACTTGGCGGCGGTAATGGTGGCGTCGGCAGAAGATAAGGACAATTCTTCACCACCAGAGCATCCAATGGCCATATCTGAAAGTTCATGTTTAAGATTTGTGAATTTCAAAAAGATTCATATTATTTTAAATGTTTGCTTACCGCGCACGAACTACATCGCTGCATTCAAAAACTCGCTGTCCAACCTGAAAAAGCATGTCGAGGTGTGTAAACGTTAGCTAACGGTAGCCTGTTTGCTAATTATGAAGTCTGAGCTTGTAGTGGTTGCAGTTTTTATGCTAGGATTGGTCAGATGAAATTTTATGGAATTTGAGCAGTCATCCAACTGTTTCACATTTCAGACAATGCTATCTATCATGTGTTGCTATCTAATAACAGTTAAAATTCACCTGTAAATGAGCTTCTGTAAATGCATCGTAGAAACAATACAACAGTGCGTTGGCATTAAAAAGAAAACGTGCTTTTGAATACTTAAGTATTTTTAAAAGCAAGTAATCCAGTAGCCTACTTTAACTCAAGTAAAAAATTTGACTGAACAACTTTCACTTGTAGTGGAGTAGTATTTGACCGGGGGTATCTATACTGTGACTCAAGTAATGGGGTTGTGTACTTTGTCCACTACTGTTAAATACATTGTGGCAGGCTCACGGGTGTGGGGTTTCCACGTCACCAATTCGATAACTAAACAATCACACGAAACACAACTGGAGTGAAATGGGGGGGATTTATTTAGGGAAAATTTACACAAGGAGGGGAAGGGGAAATTCAGCAACCAATCCAAAGTCCACAATCCGTTCTCGTTGTCCTATTCCGTAATCCAGGGATATCTAAAAACCAGGTCCTCAGCCAAAACAGTTCGGTACACAGCGGGGTTAGTCAAACAGTCCGGGTCACAACAGGTAATCACACAGATATTTTTCGCTCTCACTTACTCTCCACAACACGCGTTTCCCTCACGGTACTTTGCGCCGTTTGTGCACTCCGCTTCCCCTTTTATCCCTCTGCCCTTAATGGCTTAATTAGGCCCAGGCTTGCCTCGTTGGGGCAGGAAGTCCATATAAGGCTCGGGGGTGGAGCCAGCGGGCGGCAACGTATCTGCCCTCAATTACCACTCCCCTCACCTCTCCCTGCCGTCTGCCACAACATGTTTGACCAAATACTTTCCCAAATAGTATTTAAAAAAATACATTCCTTTAAATAAATACTTTCCTGGGAAACCACATACTTTTTCAAATAGTATTTAGGGCCTTTTAAAAATACATTAAAATACAGATACAATTTTAAAATATTTTGAAATAATTCAGTGATAGACAATAGAAATACCCAAGCCAGCAATAATATAGGCTTCACGCTGAACAAGGTATGCCAGAGTTCTTTGTACAGTCTTTGTGAGTGGCCCTGATGCCAGCGAGATATAATACTGAGGGAAACTACTAGGGGCTAGTGGTTGAATTTGGATTATGGGCAAGGGTAGCCTACGCTGGCAATTTTAACCCTCCTGTTATGTTGCGGGTCAAATTGACCCTTTTTAAAGTTTGAAAATCTAGGAAAAATACTTAAAAGTATTTTTTCAGTATGAAACTTCTTCTACTGGCCTTAATTAGTGTAATCAACATTTGAAATGAAAATGGTTCATTTCATGTATTTGCAAACTCCCCCTGCATGTTTATATCACAGAGATACTGTTCGGGTCCATTTGACCCGACAGTGAAAGTGGAGGCTAAAAGGGGTCAGAAGTGTCAAATTTAGACCATTTCTTTCTTTGCAGATGTGAGACATAAGGTATTTCCTACTCCCTCCCATCATATTTCACCCCAATCACACACACACACACACACACCCGCATGCACACACGCACACACAGACACACACATACATGTTTGTATTGCTATACTTGTGAGGACTTCCCATTGACTTACATTCATTCCGTAACCTCTAACCCTAACCCTAACCCCAACCAATACATGCCTAACCCTAAGTCCTAACCCTAAAACAGCCTCTTGAACTTGTGGGGACCAGCAAAAGGTCCCCACCTTGCGTAATTTTCCTCATCCTTCTATCCTTGTGGGGACATTTGGTTTTCACAAAGATAGTAATACATGCCGATACACACACACACATTTCACCCCTATCTAACACACACAAATACACACATACATACAAACACTCTTTCTCCTTATTATCCATTATCCCTACCTCACCTGTAAAGTGCGAGAAAGTGCAGATATGCCGAACTGTTGGTGATCAAGTATAGGGCCCTTCAATTGTCCAAGTTCGTCTTCACAGACACCACAGCCCTAGTGTCTCATGAGTACTCTCCATAAAAATGCCGAAATCAGCACCAGAGAGGACCAGAAACCAAGCATGATCCTAGATTACAATGCCACCGAAGGGGGGGTGGAACAACTTGGACAAAGTAACGGGGTCCTACAGCACCAAGCGAATGACTGTGCGCTGGCCTTTAGGCATTTTTTATAACATAATTGATGTATCGGCCTACAATGCGTTCATCATCTGGACGGAGATTTTTCCTGAGTGGAATGTGTCAAAGCTGTACAAGAGGCGCATCTTCCACGAGAAGCTGGGGAAGGCACTCGTGGTACCGCATATACAACGGAGGCAGCACAAGGACCCCAGCCACTTATGACTCATTTGGCTTGATTTTAAGTGAACGGGTCAATTTGACCCTGAACAGAAGAGGTGTCTCATCTCTAGCAACATCACCCCATGAAAAAAAAATGTTTAAAAATGTAAAACAAATTTAAAATTAAATGTTATATAAAACTAGTGTATTTTATATCTAGGTTTTTCCAATATACAGAAAAAAGAGTTTGAACATGTATTTTTTATGAAAAACGAGTGAATTATCATAATGAAACCATGATCTGTGAGAGGTGAATAACACGATTGCACTGTTTTCCTTTCATAAAGGGAATTAATGATGAGTAGAACCATGCATTAAGACAGCATGGTTCTACTCATCAAGGTCTAGATTGAAGAGCGTGATAAATAAATCAGTTGAATCAAGTGTTGTAGGGTTGGGCTAAAACAGAAACCTACACCGAGACTGGCACTTTTCTGATAAGATTGGACATCCCTGATGTCCCATATATTCAAAACAGAGATGCCCACGTGTTTACAATGGCATGTCATGTACACAAACCGCAGTTGGAGCCGACTGATCCATCACCTGTTCTTTCTTCTCCTTTGCTGTCGCCCTTTCATAAAGTAATGGCCATGTGTCGCAGGTCAATGCAGAGGGTTTTCACACAAATGTTTAACACAAGCGAAAATAAGATTAATGATATGCTTGTAATTTTAGATACGCTTTTTCACATGAGACAAAAACTCTTACTCCAGGAGAAATCAAACAGACAGCCAGAAACATGGCATGAATTTGTTTTGGCGTTGGTTATTTTGTGATTAATATTGGCAATATTATTGTACTTCGTATTACTAGAGATGTAAATAAAAGATATACCATTACAGTTTTCAGTATTTTAAAAGTAATTTTATACTGTACAATACACCATGTTCCTGTAATCCATTTGTAATTGTACTTGATTTGAATCTTGTTGGGTTCCTAGTATTTTTCTGTTTCAGCTTTGCTTTTATTTGTTGTAACTGTCCAGTCATGCCCAGTTATTTCCCCTAACAAATGTTTTGCCAGATACAATCATCCCCCTAGTGTTGTCTGTGCACTAGGAGGATACAGGTGCTAAAAAAATATATTACGGGGGCATGGTGGGGAAAGGGAGAGGGACGGTTGGGGAGGTTAGGACTCCTTGTCTAACTCTCATCAGTTCACTACCTGCCTCTGTGAAATAATGTGGTTCTTGTCAGAATATTCTGAAGTTATTCTTTATGGCAGACCAGGTTTCTGTAAATCATGTGTAATTCTACTTGTGTTGAATCCTGTCATGCAAGTTGGATTCCCAATTCTCTTCTGTTTCAGTTTTGCTTTCGCTATTTTTGCCTTTTAAACAACCCATGCACTGCCTCTAACAGACAGTAGCCTAAATGCTCGTACATGTCTTTTCATGGAGGGGATGGAAAGCTCAGACTTTTTGATAAGCTACTTGCCAGTTTATTTGTACCCATGCAATCTTTTTAAAGTTAGTGGCCTTTTACTGTATTTCCTCTTTTTTTCTGTTGCCAGAGCACTCAACAGCCATATGTACAGGTCCGTCTTTTACATTTTGTAGAAGGTTAGACACTGATGAAATAGAATTCAGCCGTGCATATTCACTACCAAGCAACAATGGAAATCGGTACAATTGGACCGGGGCCATCAGCAGTTACTTGATGCGTTCTCATCAAAATGCTGTCCTCTAATTAGACAAAATGTTCAGCTTTCAGAGGTCGATAGGTTCCCACATATCCAGTGCCTTTCAAGTCTTTCAACAGCTTGGTGCAATTGCACATGTTGCATCACTGGCCTATGTTGTGAAAGTATTTTCAAATAGTTCCATTAAATCAAACACTTTTGTATTTGAAAATCCAATATTTAAATGTTTTTTAATACATATTTGAAATTAATTGCAAATACATGAGGTGTTCCTTAAAAGTATTTTCAAATGCATTTTGTTATTTAAATACTCAGTATTTGTAAATCCTGTGTTTCAAATAATTTCTAAAAAGTAATTAAAATACTTTAAATATGTATTTGACCCAGGTCCGAGTAATAGACTCCATGCCTTAGTTTTCTCGAAGGGGAAAAGGACCTATTGAGTGACAGCAAGGAGTTGTGTTGCAAGACCATGCTTATCCACCAACAGAGGGCGCTGTGATCAAACTGATAAAAGTAGCAAGTTGCATGCAGTTTTCAGGGCAGCAATAGACAGTCTTTAGTTGGCTATCACCGTGCTTCATTTCCCCATAAAGCTGAACAGATGAACTTACTTATATTTTCTTTCTCTTTTTTTAAAGGAGTATATCTGTGTTCAGATTTGGACCTCTCACATGAGACAACAGCCACTGACTGATTTTCACTCAATGTAAGCACTGACTGTTACTATCATGTTCATTGTATCTCAGCAGATATAGAAGGAAGAACACTGAAACTGTACTGCATATAGTTTGTACTGAATGCTTAGTATATGAAAGAGGGGTGGACCGCAATCGCCCCTCCTTAATATTTAAATTATTCCATATTGTTTTCAAACCACCACTTTGTATATGAACTTTCTCTGAGACCAGCATCAGAATACTGCCTGAGGAAATGGTGGATGTGGCCTGAGTGGTGTTTGTTCTGTGCAGTAACATGTGGAAGACCAAGCCAGTTTACTACTGTTTTATTTGCTTTTGTTTGTTTTGTGTTGTCTCAATTGATCCATTAGTTGAAAGAAAACCATTTATTATTTAAATATAGTCAAAAATATACTCATCAATATACTAAAATACCTCATCACTTTTTGTTTGATAGATTCTTTGCTTCAAGAAAGAAAAGTGAATCGAGCCAAAGAATATTCATACACCTGCACACCTGAGAAGAGAGGTAAAACTATTCAGGTAATTCCTTTCCGCATGTTTATTTCCCAATAAGGAATTTTCAGAATTCCATGTTGTTTGAACAGTATGGCAGCCAGTCTCTTTGTTGCAGGTTTGAATGCCTGCTCTTGTTACAGGTGGACCTGCACCGGATAGACAGACTTCTTCCCAGTCTTCTGGAGGAGTGACATCACAAGGTCACATGACCTGGAAGAGAAACCCCGAGAGACCTCTAGGATCCCTCTCTGGTTAGAGCTGAAACCCTTCTGATTGTCATCGGATGCTCGCGTGCGGCAGAAATCATGCCCCGCATGAATAAAAAATCTTCGGCTCAGCTTAGAAAACAACAATCAAAACATCCCACTTCCCCCCTAATAGGTTTTCCTCCTGATGGAAACCAGTAAAGCGTATGGGAAGTGGCATTAGCACATTAGGCCTGTTTCTTTACCCCTCTTCTGGCTGTGAGCCCCATTTGACTCTGAAGAAGCCCGAAGTGAACTAGGTGCATAGATGCCCGGGGGGACGTGATTGGCTGAAAGCGAGGGTTGCTGCCGTGGCGACGGTGTTGTTCTCACGGCTTTTGCTCTCACCCTAGAATGGGCCGGTGATCAGCCTGGAGAGAAGTGTAAAGGCTGATGAACTGATCCGCGCGGGTACGCCGCTGAGCTCGCGTTCCCTCTCTCCCCGCCGGGCCCTCCATTTATGCCCTGAGCTCCCGCAGCTGGGTGGAGCTCTGGTGAGTACACTCTCCTCTCCTCCCCTCCCCTCCCCTCTCCTCTTCTCCTCCCCTCTCCTCCCCTTACCTCTCCTATCCTCTCCTCCCCTCTCCTTTCCTTCTCTCCTCCCCTCTCCTCTCCTCCCCTTTCCTCTCCTCCCTCCCCTCCCCTCGCCTATCCTCCCCTCTCCTCTCCTCCTCTCTCCTCTCCTCCCCCTCCTCTCCTCCCCTATCCTCCCCTATCCTCTCCCCCCTCTCCTCTCCTCCCACACAGCCAGCTGGGCGGGGCTCAGGTGAGTACGCTCTCCTCTCCTCCCCTTTCTTTTCCTCTCCTCTCCCTCCTCTCATCTCCCCCCCTCTCCTGTCCTCCCCTCCCCTCTTCTCTTTTCTCCTCTCCTCCCCTCTCCTCTCCTCCTGCACGGCAAGCTGGGCGGGGCTCAAGTGAGTATGCTCTCCTCTCCTCCCCTCCCCTGCTCTCCTCCTCTCTCCTTTCATCTCCTCCCCTCTCCTCCCCTCCCCTGCTCTCCTCCTCTCTCCTTTCCTCTCCTCCCCTCTCCTCTCCTCTCCTCCCCTCCCCTCTTCTCTTCTCTTCTCTTCTCTCCTCTCCTCCTGCACGGCAAGCTGGGCGGGGCTCAAGTGAGTATGCTCTCCTCTCCTCCTCTCTCCTTTCCTTTCCTCTCCTCCCCTCTCTTTTCCTCTCATCTCCCCCCTCTCTTTTCCTCTCATCTCCCCCCTCTCCTCTCCTCTCATCTCCCCCCTCTCCTCTCCTCCCCTCCTCTCCTCCAGTATGACGAGCTGGGCAGGGCTCATTCTGCCTGTTTACTGCATATCCTGATGGTTAAGAAACGTATGAAGGAGAACTTGGACATGGGGTTCTGCTTTAACAGTTACCGTTATTCCTTCTGTAAAGTGAAAATTTGCTCTCAGCCTACAAATCCTCTTAGATGAACATGATTCGATTTTGGGTGCTAAGAGCCTGACAATGACAGTTTACCCAGAATCCCCTCCTTCTGCGCGTGTGTGGCGCTGACGAAGAGCTGCGTATAGCACCGCAGATGGTCTCCTAGGTCTGACGTCACCGCCGTGACGTTTCTGACCTCTGGCCTGCTGTAGCAGCCTTGATGTAAAACCTGAAGCTAGACCATGGTAACAGCAGCAACATGCTTTCATAGATTTTAAGGGCGAGAATTTCCCTAGTGCTGCTGGATGTTTTGAATGTATGTTTTTTTTAACTTATCTGAGCCTCTGGGGTTGAGGGGTGTGTTCAGCTGCAGGACTCACCCCAAGAGTGCTGGAGGCCGCATCCCTCCCCAGGGGAACTTTTGTCCTTTGTCATCAGAAGCAGTTTTTGCACGTTGGCAGCTTTGGCTCAAAGGCAGCCAGCGCAGGAGCTGCAGAGTTCGGGATTAAAAATAGCTCTCTGAGCCCAGAGTGCTTGAGCCGGACTTTAGGCCGTAAAGAATGGAGAGTTTCCGTAGTGACAGGAATGCCTCCGTGCCTGCAGCCCCCCCCCCCCCCAGAAAACTGAGTCTGAGACTCGCAGCAGTGTATATATATAAATGTGCATATATATATATATATATATATATATATATATATATATTTATATATATATACATACACACACACACACACACACCGGTCACTTTATTAGGTACACCTTGCTAGTACCGGGTTGGACCCCCTTTTGCCTTCAGAACTGCTTTAATTCTTTGTGGCATAGATTCAACAAGGTGCTGGAAACATTCCTCAGAGATTTTGGTCCATAGTGACATGATAGCATCACGCAGTTGCTGCAGATTTGTCGGCTGCAAATCCATGATGGGAATCTCCTGTTCCACCCCACCCCAAAGGTGCTCTATTGAATTGAGATCTGGTGACTGTGGAGGCCATTTGAGTACAGTGAATTCATTGTCATGTTCAAGAAACCAGTTTGAGATGATTTGAGCTTTGTGACATGGCGCGTTATCTTGCTGGAAGTAGCCATTAGAAGATGGGTACACTGTGGTCATAAAGGGATGGACATGGTCAGCAACAATACTCAGGTAGGCTGTGGCATTTAAACGATGCTCACTTGGTACTAAGGGGCCCAAAGTGTGCCAAAAAAATATCCCCCACACCATTACACCACCACCACCAGCCTGAACCGTTGATACAAGGTAGGATGGATCCATGCTTTCATGTTGTTTACGCCAAATTCTGACCCTACCATCTGAATGTCGCAGCAGAAATTGAGACTCATCAGACCAGGCAACGTTTTTGCAATCGTCTATTGTCCAATTTTGGTGAGCCCGTGCCAATTGTAGCCTCAGTTTCCTGTTCTTAGCTGACAGGAGTGGCACCCGGTGTGGTCTTCTGCTGCTGTAGCCCATCTGCTTCAAGGTTCGACGTGTTGTGCGTTCAGAGATGCTCTTCTGCATACCTTGGTTGTAACGAGTGGTTATTTGAGTTACTGTTACCTTTCTACCAGCTCGAACCAGTCTGGCCATTCTCCTCTGAACTCTGCCATCAACAAGGCATTTTAGCTCAGAGAACTGCCGCTCACTGGATATTTTCTCTTTTCGGACCATTCTCTGTAAACCCTAGAGATGGTTGTGCGTGAAAATCCCAGTAGATCAGCAGTTTCTGAAATACTCAAACCAGCCCGTCTGGCACCAACAACCACGCCACGTCCGAAGTCACTTAAATCACCTTTCTTCCTCATTCTGATGCTTGGTTTGAACTTCAGCAGATCGACTTGACCATGTCTACATGCCTAAATGCATTGAGTTGCTGCCACGTGACTGGCTGATTAGATACTTGTGTTAACGAGCAGTTGAACAGGGGTACCTAATAAAGTGGCGGGTGAGTATGTGTATGTATCTATATATATATATATATATATATATATATAGCATCATTATATTTGGGACAAAGACCATTTTTCCTTCACTTGGCTCTGTACTCCACAAGTTTAATCATTTGTAATCAAACAATTGACGTGGCGCAGATTCCCAGCTTTTATTAAAGGGTATTTTTGTACATTTTGGTTTCACCATGTAGAAATAACAGCACTATTTATATACAGTCCCCACATACCAGGGTGTCATTATATTTATAGATGGCTTCACTAGTGTTTCTGAGTAGTCAAATGTGTTCCATTTCTTCTATCTAGTTTTGATTCAAGCCTTTTGATTGCCTTTGGAGTCTATTATTAATGTTTGTCAAGTCAACCAGAGGTGTGCCAGTGAAAGTAAAGGAAGCCATTGTGAGGCTGAGAAATAGGAAAAGAACAGTCAGATATATATGCCAAGCCTTTGGCTTACCAAAGTCACCTGTCTGGAACATCAAGAAGAAAGAGAGCACTGGTGAGCTCAGTAATTGCAAAGGGCTTGAGAAGACCTTTACAGTTGATGACTGAAGAATTATCTCCGTAATGAAGAAAAAACTCCAAACCTTTGCCCAGGAGGCAGGCATGGATGTGTCAGTGACTACTGTCCACAAAAGACTTAACAAACATTACTACAGAGGCTACACTGCAAGATGAAAACCACTAGTTAGCCAAAAAAACAGGATGGCAGTTTGCTCAGAACTACTTGAAAGAGCTTTCAGAGATCTGGAAAAAGGTCTTGTGTAAAGATGAGACCAAGATGCACTTGTATTAGACTGATGGCAAGAGCAAAGTGTTGGAGGCCAGAAGGAACTGCCCAAGATCAAAGGTACCCCCCCCCCCCCCATCTGTGAAACATGGTGGTGGGGATGTTATGGTTTGGGCATGTATGTCTGCCACAGGTACTGGCTCAGTAGTCTGCATTGATGATGTCAGTACTGATAGCAGAATGAATTCTGAAGTGTACTGAGCCAATGTATCTGCTCAAGTCCAACCCAATGGCTCCAAATTCATCGTATTCACTTTAGAGGTCTTCCCAGGCCTCTTTGTGAGTTTTGAGCTCACCAGTTCTCTTCTCCTCTTAATGACGCTCCTAACAGTTGGCTTTGTTAGCCTAAGGTTAGGCCAAAGTCTCCAACTCTTTTTTTAAAACTTGTTCCTCAGCCTCATAATACCTTCCTCGGCTTTCATTAGCACAACTCTGGCCCTCACATTGACAAACACAAATAACAGACTCAAAAAATTGCAATAATTGGAAGTTGAAATAATGTTTGCCCATATATTGTGAAGCGGTAGGTTCTGATCTTGATAGCGTACACAGCGGTTTCTTGTGTCGTGCATTCCACGTCTGTATGGCAGGCCCCTTCTGGCTTATTTGGAGTTGATTTGTGTTCGTTTTTTTCTGCTCAGTGTCCACATAAACACTGCATTGGACTTCTCTGCAGGTCTTTCTGTGGTTTTGGTGAATGTAATTGCAGCCGGTCGGGCTGGGTTTTCATGTCCGTGTTTTCCACAATGGTGTTAGTTCCGTGTAATAAACGATGCCACCGCCTGTGGTGATGTAAAAGCACGGCACGTGCCGGGGGATTTATCGCGTCTGCAGGAGTGCAGGAGTTAGCATGCACGAGGGACCACTTCGTCACTTCGGCTGCAGCGAAACTCTGATTTCCGCTGTTTCGGCACTTTGGGTTGAGTGATGCAGTTGTCAGGGAAACGTACCGAATCCTAGCCTATCAAGAGTGAAGATGGCTCCCTGAGATCATTCTCTCCTTCCGAGACTGGCACTACCTCAGATAGGTCTGAAGTGCAGTGCTTGTGAAGTGAGCAATCTCAGATGAAGCTAAAGTGCTTTAAACACTCTTAGAAATTAAAGTTCAGTGGAGGAAGATTTTTGTTCTTTAAGGAACAGATTTCCCAAATGTACCCTACAAGTACAATGATGTTGTGTTTTGGTAATAATAAGTACCTTTAACAAGAAAAAAAAGGTACAAACTGATTATGCATTGCTGGCATAGGTGGTTTGAGAGAAAACCCTAAAAAATGATTGGTCTAAGCATAGACAACACACACACATGCACACGTGCACGCGCGCGCACACACACACACGCAAGCATGTACATTTAAAAATTCAGAGATGAAATTATTTAATTATTAGTTTTTTTATGTGAGTAACATTTCAATGTTTTTTTCCCATTGTTAAGTTACAACATACAATATATTTAAATCTAATGTGATTATGACCTCATTAGTTACTTGCTAATCATGGCTAATAATTAACATGTAAGGAGGTGAAATGAATAAATATCATTTGGCATCAAACTGACCTGCCTTGTTTCAGCTGAATAACCTCTAAGGACCTTATTTTCACCTTAAATTCAATTTATATTAGAATTCACTGCATCTTACCAACAAAGCATGAATGGAATTCCAGTCATTACAATTTGAATTAAACCTGAAAACCTTGACTTTTAAATTCACATAATTCCATTAAAATATACATCATACTTTTAAATGATCAGTGATCAAAGTGATATTTGTTTTTATCAAAGTTTTATTTGTTTTTGTTTTTCAGTGTAAAGGCTTTCAAAGTCTCACATTAAGTTGAAACTAAAGGGAAGCATCACACAGTAGATGACTTGCATGCTTTCACTAACAGACTTGCAAAGCTGACTCCATTAGGCTGCAGTAATGATCCTTAATTTTTTATGTTGTGTTTTTGTTTATTTTTATATTTTTGAACAGTGCTGCTAGGCAAAGCATGGCTGTGTGTTGTTTGAATGAAGTGAGTTAGGCTTGCATTAAGAAGCAGGACACACAGAAAAGGGGGCGGGGTCTGGCTGGCCATGCTATGCTCTACAGTACAAAGCTAAGGATCCAGTTTGAGACTGATTCAGTCTGACTGTCCCTTAGGAAGGACACTGAACACTGCTTCTGTCTTCATGAAGCACACATACACACATGCATGCACTCTCTCTCACTTTCTGTATCTTTCGCTGTCTCTCTCCCCTTCTCTCTCTCTTTTACTCTCTCTCCCTTTTCTTCTCTCCCCTTCTGTCTCTTTCTCTCTGGTTATAAATTAATAGTTTTATTTGTGCTGTTTATTTCTTAATTATTTCTTAATTTTTGTTTTATGTTAACATCACATTTATTGCATATTACATTTAGTATGCCGAAAAGAGAAACTGCTGCATTAATTGTCAAACCGTGTTTATAAATGGATGTTAGTATAATTTGTGTGCTAGCTTCTTGAACCCTAGAACCCTCTTGAGCTCTATCATGTGCACGTGTTACATTAGACATAAACTGTAGGAAAATTAGAGTGTAGATATAGACTATAGGTAAGGTAAATAAGGTATTAAATAAGGAATCTACACTATCACCATTTTTTTACCAACCCTCCTCCCTGGTTTTATTGATGCCAGCATTGTTACTTTTTGCCATTATGAGTGTTTTAGGTTCTTTTTTTCCGTCCACATCAGTATTTTTCCCTCAGGTGAGAAACGTGCTGCTAGAGCAGGCAGCCCATGCTGTGCTGCTATAGGCTCATTTCTGCAGAAAGCCACTTTCACGGGATCGCACACAGAGCTCAACTAAGCCTGTGCTCACTTAGCAAGCTGATAGCCACTTTTATGATACCAATAAAGCTGTTTTTCTAAAGTCAGCTAACGCAAAGAAACCCGAGGTATATTAAACCCTGTCCCCAGATACAGCACCAGAGCAGTAGCACTAACATCCACAGACGGAGGAGAGGATGGGAGAGATTAGCCAGAGAGCAGGAGCACTAACATCCACAGAGGGAGGAGAGGATGAGTGAGATTAGCCAGAGAGAAGGAGCACTAACATCCACAGAGGGAGGGGAGGACGGGAGAGATTAGCCAGAGAGCAGGTGAGCCAAGAGCAGGTCACCCTTGAGAGAACCCCCAGATCCTGGACCCTTTGCCTTCCCTGTTTCTGTGGGCCTTCAGCCAGCTGTCAATTATTTACAAACAGGCACAGCAGTGGTAGCTAAATCTTAGCTAATACTCCTCCCTTAGTACTCTCTGTTAGCTGCAGAGGTCACTTCAGCTGATGTCAGGCATAGAGTTCATTATGCTACTTTAAAGTAACATTCACTCCAAACAGGAAACAGCCAGTTTTGTTTTGTGGTTGTACCCAGTAGAATCCTGGTTTGTAGGTTACCCAGCCTTGTCCAGAGGGAATCCTGGTTTGAAAGTCCCCCAAACTTGCTCAGAGGGAATCCTGGTTTGGAGGTCCCCCAGTCTTGCTTAGACGGAATCCTGGTTTGTAGGTCCCCCAGCCTTATTCAGAGGAAATCCTGGTTTGTAGGTCCCCCAGCCTTTCTCAGAGGGAATCCTGGTTTGAAGGTCCCCCAGCCTTGCTCAGAGAGAATATCTGTCACTCACAGCCAGTGGTGGAGCAGCTGATTCAGAGATATGACTTCAGGATAGGGGAAGGGTTGGAGTGGGGATGGTGGCATGTACTTACAGAATATGACATTTTTTGTAGTGGTTTGCACGTACATTCTATATGCATTTGCCCACCATTCATTTTCCTGTGACTGAAAATAGTTCTGCATATGCCACCTCTAATAATAATATACCATTGATATTGGTGTCAAGCTGGCTAGGACAGAGATGGCCCTATCTAATAAGCAACATAAGTGATTTCCAGGGGTCCAATAATTATTCTAGAATATATGTTATTTACTGTATAATGTAGGGTTGGGGGGCCCCAAATAAAATCCTGCTTTGCGGCCCCTCAAAGACTAGGGCCAGGCTTTTAAAGCAGTTTGTGTGCCATGAAATTGATGTTTTTGTTTAACTACCAGGTTATGTGATGATGATTATGACTAGCAGTGAGTCAAAATACAATGAGCAACAATCACTGTCTTGCTAAAGACACACATTTAGTGATTTACATGTTCTCAAGCCTGACCTGAGCCCGAGAAAATCTCAATGTCTCCTTTCACACTGCGAAGTAAATAAATACTTATAACAACTAGCTCCTGATGCAAATAAATCCATAACTGCCTATATAGAATATACACAAAAATCTTAACCCCGCTCAGATTTAAAACAAAAACAGTTAGAAACAGATAAAAACACAGCTGATATTAAGTACATCATTCAGTCCATTCAGAACTGGTTTTTCATAGGGACTTTTGAGTTCATTTTTTGGAAACGAGTGTAATTCACACCATTCATCACTTCAGAAACTTATTTTGGGTTTCTGTACATTTCTGGGTCACACAAATGGGGGTTTAAAATCTTTCTTTGAACTGCTCTGCCAATATGGTCTCATTTGCCTCAGCAGTTAGTGGAAAATAGATGGGCGTTCAGACTAGCCATAAATTTGTCTTTTTGTTCTTATCCGTGGCTGCAGTTGAGGGTAGAACAGAGGATTTGAATGGTTTTAACCTTTCAGTGTGGTTTAGGGAGGAGGACATGGAATGAAAGAATGTTATGAATAAATGCTGCTGGATAGTTCATCCAGTTGAGGCACTGTTCTAGTACATGGGTGGGCTCATGGTCTGATATCTGTTAAGGCTTTGTTCTAGTGCATGGATGGACCCCACAGTCTGGTATCTGTTAAGGCACTGTTCTGGTACATGGGTGGGCTCTGTAGCTGGTACCAAATATATACCATGACAGTGCTGAATGTGGCAAGCAGCCCCACAGGGTGAAGGGGGGGTTCTTCAGAAGATGTAGAAAATCAGTGAACACTGGGCTGTGGCTTGGGATTTCAGCCTTCTGCTTTCCCCAGAGATTGGCTAGCTTGTCCGACACTGAGAACGCTGCTCACTCGCACACTGCTCATGGGCACACTGCTCACTCACACACTGCTCACTCGCACACTGCTCGCGGGCACACTGCTCACTCACACACTGCTCATGGGCACACTGCTCACTCACACACTGCTCATGGGCACACTGCTCACTCACACACTGCTCATGGGCACACTGCTCACTCGCACACTGCTCACTCACACACTGCTCACTCGCACACTGCTCACTCGCATACTGCTCATGGGCACACTGCTCACTCACACACTGCTCATGGGCACACTGCTCACTCGCACACTGCTCACTCGCACACTGCTCACTCACACACTGCTCACTCGCACACTGCTCACTCACACACTGCTCACTCACACACTGCTCACTCACACACTGCTCACTCGCACACTGCTCACTCGCACACTGCTCACTCACACACTGCTCATGGGCACACTGCTCACTCGCACACTGCTCACTCACACACTGCTCACTCGCACACTGCTCGCGGGCACACTGCTCACTCACACACTGCTCATGGGCACACTGCTCACTCACACACTGCTCATGGGCACACTGCTCACTCACACACTGCTCATGGGCACACTGCTCACTCGCACACTGCTCACTCACACACTGCTCATGGGCACACTGCTCATGGGCACACTGCTCACTCACACACTGCTCATGGGCACACTGCTCACTCGCACACTGCTCACTCACACACTGCTCACTCGCACACTGCTCGCGGGCACACTGCTCACTCACACACTGCTCATGGGCACACTGCTCACTCACACACTGCTCGCGGGCACGCTGCTCACTCGCACACTGCTCATGGGCACACTGCTCACTCACACACTGCTCGCGGGCACGCTGCTCACTCGCACACTGCTCATGGGCACACTGCTCACTCACACACTGCTTACTCGCACACTGCTCATGGGCACACTGCTCACTCACACACTGCTTACTCGCACACTGCTCACTCACACACGCTCACTCGCACACTGCTTGCGGGCACACTGCTCGTGGGCACACTTCTCACTCGCATGCTGCTCACAGGCACACTGCTCATGGGCACACTGCTCGTGGGCACACTTCTCACTCGCATGCTGCTCACGGGCACACTGCTCATGGGCACACTGCTCGTGGGCACACTTCTCACGGGCACACTGCTCACTCGCACACTGCTCACTCGCACGCTGCTCGCGGGCACACTGCTCACTCACACACTGCTCATGGGCACACTGCTCACTCACACACTGCTCATGGGCACACTGCTCACTCGCACACTGCTCACTCGCACACTGCTCGCGGGCACACTGCTCACTCACACACTGCTCATGGGCACACTGCTCACTCACACACTGCTCGCGGGCACGCTGCTCACTCGCACACTGCTCACTCACACACTGCTCGCGGGCACGCTGCTCACTCGCACACTGCTCATGGGCACACTGCTCACTCACACACTGCTTACTCGCACACTGCTCATGGGCACACTGCTCACTCACACACTGCTTACTCGCACACTTCTCACTCGCATGCTGCTCACAGGCACACTGCTCATGGGCACACTGCTCGTGGGCACACTTCTCACGGGCACACTGCTCACTCGCACACTGCTCACTCGCACGCTGCTCGCGGGCACACTGCTCACTCACACACTGCTCATGGGCACACTGCTCACTCGCACACTGCTCACTCGCACACTGCTCGCGGGCACACTGCTCACTCACACACTGCTCATGGGCACACTGCTCACTCACATGCTGCTCACAGGCACACTGCTCATGGGCACACTGTTCGTGGGCACACTTCTCACTCGCATGCTGCTCACGGGCACACTGCTCACTCGCACGCTGCTCACGGGCACACTGATGCCTCCTCTTTTTGTCCTGGAGAGATGGCACTGATGTGGGCGTCGCCTCCTGAGACAGGCAGGCCTTTGAAGGCCTGTTACAGACACAGGGCAGCGCCACTGATGCCCCCCCCCTCCTGAAATGCTCATCGGCAGCCAGGATGCCATCGCCTCATTTCTTCAGACGCAACACGAGCGGAAATTAGAGTTCAGACTGCACAGCAGCTGTGTGTGTGTGTGTGTATGTTTGCGTGTATGTGTGTGTTTGTGTGTGCAAGTGTGTGTGTGTGTGAGAGTGTGTGTATTTGTGTGTGTCTGCATCTGTCTGTGTTCTCTTTCACTCTCTCTCTCTCTCTCACTATATCCTATATAATATAGATTTATTTACAGACTGTATTTTCTGAGGATAAAATATATATTTGCTCCAGTTCACCATAGTGTTTTACTTGGTTATTCATTTCTGAATCTTAAAAACAAAAAAAATTCTCTCCTGCTTGAAGGGAAATCTGTGCTTTGAGATTGAGATTGAACTGATAGATGCTTCAGGGTGTAGGACACAATGAAAGAAGGTCATAAGATATCACAACACACAGCATTACCACATAGCCAAAGGAGGGCGGAAAAAACGAATAAGCAAAGCAGACGTACAACCAGCTGGCCCTGACCGATATCTAAAGAGAAATGGGACAGATATAGTTGTGAAGTGTAAGCGCTGTTTACCGGGGGTCGAAAAGCTTTCCGTATGGCCAGTCCCTTGCATGCGGTCAGATGAACATGCTTTTAAAGCACACCTGCTCTCGCAGTTTGCCTGTGTATTGCTCAGGTGGATCATTTGCCTAAATGCATTTTAGATTTAAGCATCTATGTATGGAATTCATGCAGAAGATTTAGTAGGTTTAGGTATTTCCATGAATGTTGCATGAGTCATTTTTATGCTTTGAAAACTCCTTTTCCTTCCTTCCTTCCATTTCTGCCTTCTCTCCCTCCCTCCATTCTTCCCACTTTTGCTCCCTCCCTCCCGTCTTCCCTCCTTTCTGAAAGAGTGCAGTGGGATCACCGGATTAGGTGATCTTTCAGAAAGCTCAGACCCCAGCAAAAGGAGTCATAATGTTAGCGATGAGTAGTACATGGTTACCCATTCTTTGGCTTTATCTGTGTGGAATATGTACAGTTTTGCCCTGTGATATGTCCAAACTGATTTAATATTTGGAGAAACACAATAACATACAGCTAATATATACACAGATTGGTGACAAATTAAAGGAAAAACCTGAACAAATGAGTGGAGAAACATAAATGTGGATGCTTCCATACGGGTGTGCTGCATGATACAATTAAGCAGTTACCATCCCATCATGCTCTGTGGCATGTATAAAAATGCTGAGCAGACCCAGTTGACCTTGATTTGGGATCAAGATGGCAAGAGCAAAAGATCTAAGTGATTTTGAAAGAGGGTCCACTATTGGGCCATTGAATACAGGACCTTCAATCACAAGGACTGGCTCTGTTATGTTGTGGGCGGGATTTTTCTGGCATGGTTTGGGTCCACTTGTCCCCTTAGAAGGAAGGGTCACTGCATATCTATACATAGTTATTCTGAGTGATCACCTTTATCCTATGATGAAAAATTTCTATCCTGATGGGAGTGGTCTCTTCCAGGATGACAATGCCCCCATCCACAGGGCATGAGGGGTCACTGAATGGTTTGCTGAGTATGAAAATGATGTGAATCATATGCTATGGCCTTCACAGTCACTAGATCTCAACCCAATTGAACACCTATGGGAGATATTGGACTAACAGCACTGTCCACCACCATCGTAAAAACACCAAATGAGAGAATATCTTTGGGAAGAATGGTGTTCCACCCCTCCAGTAGAGTTCCAGAGACTTTTAGAATCCATGCCAAGGTGCATTGAAGCTCTTCTGGCAGCTTGTGGTGGCCCAAGACACTTTATGTTGGTTTTTACGTTTTACTAATTTGTCACCCGTCTGTATATTTTGTTTTTTTCACCCAGGCCCACTGATGTTTTCAAGTTCCGATTGTTACAGAGTGCAGTACCTAAATAATCTTGTGAGAATAAGTACTGAATGGGAAGCCATAATGGATGTGTGAAACTTTCTTTTCCCCCATTTCCTTTCTCATTATTCGGATAACATTTACATTCAAATGTGATGGCTTTACTGTGCGCTTCCTGCTGTATTGCTCAGTAAAGGCACTTACCGTCACAAGCCTTGCTCAGTAATCTGCAGCTTGGTAGCAAATTAAACAGGATGTGCAGTGATGGCGAATTGATATTTATACTGTAATCTAATCGTGTATGTTTTCCTACACAATTGTTAGCCTGTGAGGGGGCAGCCATCATAACAGCCCTGGCTCAAATGCAGCAGCTTGTGTTCCATGCACTGAAGCACGGGTGCAGAATGCGCATGGAGATCGCAGGGCTGCATTAAAAGCCTGCTTTCAGACCCACGTCATTATTTATCGGTTTTAGCTGCGAGGGAGCCCATTATGGGGAACATTGACTGCAGCCAAAAGAAGGTCAGGGGAAATTTTCCATTAGAGGGGCGAGAGGGGCAGGACGGGCTGCTCCTGCATGCCCGGAAGCTTCCCGAGAGCAGAGAGCCTTTCTTCCCGAAACAAAGAACTGTGCCTTAGAGCCACAATATCCACTCCTGCCGTACCTCTCTTTTCTACGCACACACAGCCGCTGAAGAGAGCGAGGGGTCGGTTTCATGGGGGGTTTTGTCATGGCTTGTGTTCTCTTTGCCCGTAGGCTCGATACGCCCTTGGGACAGAAGGTGACCTCATATTGAACAGATGATGTAAAGCACTCTCCACTCAACTGAATGTGTATCTGAAAAGCAGAGGCCATAAGTGAAATAATGGGGAGAGGATGCTGATTGTTCTGAGCCATTCAGGGCATTTTGGTGGAACTTAAGTGGTTACGCTTCTCATGAAATGCCCTTCTATACCTCTCCTGACCTGGGTTTGTGTCTTGTTAAAACCTTCATAACTGAATTCAGTTATTTTTCTTTACAAACACGAATCAAGTTACCTCTATTTTAAACCTTTAACCTATAACACATACTACTGAGAATATCTATCCTGCAACCCCCACGCAACGTCCCAGCCGAGAAGTCAATAAAGAGATATGTAATTATCCATGCACCCAACAGCGCTTTCTGCTCAATTTGAGGCTGAGGGTGACTGACAAAGTTAAAGCTATCGATTCAGGAAGCGCTTCATTTCAGTGAACATCACCAAAGTCATAACGCCTCAAAGTCCCCTCCTCCCGTCCAGTCTGCCGCTGCCCATTTGTTCCCGCCCCAAATATTCAGCCCGATTGGGTCCTGTCCACCGCTGTGGTACGTTCGTGCTCTCAGACGTGACTGTGTTACCCTCCTCTTCTATCGCTCTCTCTCCTTCACGCCCGTCTGGACCAATTAGGTTGTGGGGATGATGAGATGGTGATGTAGCCTTGCCTGAACCCCCACCCCCCCCCCCACCCCGAACCCCATCCCCCCCAACCCACCCATGGTCCAGCATGGTCACCTTGCTGAGGGCGATGGGTTAGTTGCTTATAGGACTGGGCCTGCTGTTCTGTCTCTCAGTGCTCCCCTAGTCTTCCATCTTTCCATCTTTCTTTGGTCCCATCTGAATCCTCAGGAACTTTCCCTCCGACCGGGTAAGACCCACTTCCTCTCGCTTCCCGTGACTCCGGATCTCGTTCGCTTCACTTTGTCTGGAATGGGAATGGTAATGGGAATGGGGCTGGGAATTCCTGTTCATCCCTTTGGAAAGGACAGACAGTGTGAAGTGTTTGTTTAGAGAACTTGTTCCTCAACTTGGTCTTGCGTTGCATATTTGTCTGTGGATCTGTTTCTCTTTTAGAATCATGAATTTGCGTGCATTCTATGCTTCCAGGTTACAGAGGCAGCATGAATTGTGTGTGTGTGTTTGCATACATATGCACATGTGTGTGCTAATTAGAGTGCGAGAGAGAGGGAGAAAGAGGAATAAAATAGCCTGGGGAAAGAGTGTATGCATTTTCAAAGTTCAAACTTGCTCTTCTTTGGCACCAACTATTCTGAACATGAAGGTTGTCCAAAACGCGTTTGCATTTGAAACGAATCACTCCTGACTGGCTGTTCCATTTGCTGTGTTCTTTGGGGCACAGCTTTACTCGTTTCCACAGTGTCATTTGGTCATATTTAATGCTCTATTTCTCAGATTTTCCCAAAGGGAGTTTGATAGTTAGAGAGTTTTGCCATTCTAGTTTTGGGAAGAAAGATCATTTGAAAGATAAAAACATAACCTTAAATGAATCAGTAAGATTCAGTATCTAATACATTATTAATTCAATGAAGGCAGAATAACTGATGATTATGCAAAGGTCTTTCTGGCCCTATTTGTGAAGGCTTCATTTGTCTATGGTAAATAGTCAAGGGCATTTTTTATTATTATTCATCAGTGCAGCTGCATTGTTGAAAAGCCCCCTCCCCCCCACACACTCACCGTTGTTCTGCAGTTGTTCATCTGCAAACGCTCTTGATTAATCCCCATTTCTGATCTCCGTCTGAAATCCTGCTGGATTTGCTCTCAGGCTGAGCAGATAATTCTGGTAGGATGTCAGCGCGGCTGCTGTTAATTCCCCCACACCGTCAGATTAAAAGGTTGGCTGGACCATGCCAATGGGAACATGCCCCGTCTACCCCACCCCCACTTCGCTTTCAACCCCCCCCAGGAACTGGAATGCCAACCTCGGCACATCCAACCCACCCCCCTGCCCAACAGCCCAATAACAACCACCCCCCCCCCCCCCCGTTCCCCTCCTTGGTGTCCTGTCTGAGCCTCGGGTCCTGTAGTCTGGGCAAAGGGAGGCCAGGTCACCACGGGAACGGGCATTTGTGGCTATGGAGGTTTGCGGGGGGGGGGGGGGGGGGGGGGACACCCTGTTGGAAATGAGGTGGGGGCAGCGATTCCGGGGTTCCCAGTCTCCCCGCCCCCGGGGGGCCGATCCATCCGCAGCTGGGACACCATCGCCCCGCAAATAATACGACCCACTTTCCCGAAAACACAACAAAAACGCACACGCCAAGGTGCCGCACCACCACCAGATTCAGATTTAGGGGATTTCTGTTTTTTTTCCGCCATTCCGCTAGAGGTCACGTGTTCTTTTTGCCGTGTCCACGTGACCAAGTCCCGCAGCCAATCAGCCGTCAGTGTTCTGTCTGGGCTGAGTGAAAGGAGAGGGGAAAAAATAATTTTCCTTCTGCGGTTTTTAATCTTTAGCGAACGTGGAAAGAGGTGGCCATCTGTCTGAAGCTGCACAAAGGTAAATCCTTTTTTAAATCTGATCTGCGTTTTCGTGTGTTGTCTGTGGTCATGGACAGGTCCAGTTGCTATTTCTCTAAATATCAGACACTGAAGGGTTCCATTGAAAGGAGATGACGTGTCTTTAATCACTTTCCTAAATTTTGGTTCATGAGTCATAAGAAGTGGTGACTTTCGATGGTAGTGCAACGGGCGAAGACTGATCTGACATTGGTCCAGTTTGGTTGAGTGAGTTTATATGACCAAAAACCATATGTGCTTTCCCATGGATTCTGAGCGCTGACTCCGAATGTGATACAAATGGCTTCCTGGTGACCGTCGCGGAATGGGTGATGACTACATTTATTCAGAATGATGTGATTGCAAAATCATTTTTTAAAGATTTGTTTTTGCTATCTCTTGGCATTGTAAAGACAAACCCTAAACAGGAATATCTTATTCAGGTATTAAGTCATCATTACGTATTGGTCCACGTATTTCTTCTTTGGTCAAATACCAAACCATAGGCACTGCCGGAGTGCATGTTTGCTCCTTGGAAAATGCAAGCATCAGTTGGTGGTTCTGCTCTGAAATCTTTGCTACATGTCAATGTGTATGGGAATGCATGGTTTTATTACCTTTAACAGTCACTATGCAGTCCTAATGGCAAAAAATATCCACATTGTCATATCGTGATGGACAGTACGATGTCCCTTTCATTGCATGTCCGTTTGAGTCTCATTACTGACCTTGACAGATATCTTTCCCATCGTGAGCAGTACATTATTCCCATAATTATACCTACAGTATTATTGAGTAATTTTCCCCATCGTTATTCCAATTAATGTCATCCATTCGCTGTCTGCCATGGTGATTCCTTTAGTGTTCGTCTATAAGAAGAGAAGCGAGGCGGCTTGTCTATTCAATGGCGTCTCAGTGTTCATGGTTAACGTGAAATGAGCAAACATCCCCACACCAAATTGCGAGAGACATTTCTTTTTTTTTAAAATTCTTTACATAAAGTTGTACAAAGATCATAAATGCAAATGAGCAACATGTAAAGGATGTAGAGTAATTTTCATTAACCCATATACGCAAGAATTACTTTTGTGGGTACATGTAAAAATTGAATTTATTGGGATTCCCTTAGGTTAAAAACTAAAGGAGACTGTTTTTATATTTTTAATAATACCACTATATTTTTCTTTTGGACTGGAGCCCTGTTTGATGTTTGTGTTCAGGCTTACAATGAGCTTTGTGATCGATCTTGTGTTTCGTACCGGAATCCAAACATCGGTCTTTGAAGTGGCAGATGCTCATGTGTAGATGGTGTCAAATTATCTGAGTCGGAATTCAGTCCATGGCTTCTTTACTCGTCGCTGATGTGGTGAACGTAGCGAGTGAGCTGGCGCGGGCGCGAGCACGGATGGACGGACGGACGGGCGGGCGGACACACAGGGGCGGACGGACGGGCGGACACACAGGGACGGACGGACGGGCTGCAGCCTGGTGTGATGCGACGCTCCTCCTCACACGGAGGAGACACCGAGCCCGTGCGGGAGGCGCGGTCCGCTCGCGGCGGCCGCCCTCTCCTCCCCCCGGCCGCCACGGCGGAGCCCTCTTCCGCGTCCGTGCGAGGAAGCAAACGTGGCCGCCGCAGTGGCACACCCCCCCCCCACGCCCTCCCCCCCCCACCCCCAGCCTGCGTTTGACTGTAATTTGGGCTGAGATCTCTGCCAGGGCGACTGATTGGGGCTGACAGCTTTAGCCCCGGCTGTCAGGCCGTGTAGGGCCGGCTCTCCGCAGACGCGCGCGCTAACGAAAGGGTCCTCGGGAGCGGCTTGCAGCGCGGCGTCCGCGCCTCCTCGGACGCCCCGCTCCCCCCCTCCCCCCCACCACCCCCGTCCCGGATGGGACACGGTTCCAGGAGAGGGAACATGCAGCCCCAGAATGCTTGGAGCTCACGCCCGATTGCAGTCACATACAGTCAACAACACGGACAGACAACGCAAACGAGATGGTGATTTGCATCAGTGATTAATAAGCACCTTATAACCAGCAGTTTTACCAGTAACCAAAGGCATGACCCCTGGCCTTCCTGTGTACGAGACATACAGAAGTAGCGCTGCCATCCTCATCTCAGGTTTCCATTGGATACCGATTGAATGAGTCCCTCTCAAGCATTCTAACATGGCTGCCTTCGCCACTTTCAGCTGTCGTTTCAGTTCATTGGATGGGACAGAACCATCTGGGAACACTGCAAACTGTTGGGCATCACGCTGAGGCAAAATGAACACAGTGTTACTATCTGTAACAGTAAACAAGTGGGTGACGGACAGGAGAGAGGTATCGTGGGTATCTTTGATGGTGAAAAGAGAGGAGGGCTTGAGTTGTGTGGCAATATATTTATTTATACTACATGTGCTAGTTATCCCAGATAATGTTAGGGAACTGGGCTAACATTGTGGGTGTTATTCTGAGTCAGACCTTTGTGCTTCAGTGCTTAAGTGAATATCCGGCTGTTTAAATGTGTTATAGTGGGTGTGAAAGAATGCATGCTGTGTAAGTTGCTCGATAAGAACATTTCCTAAATGCCTAAAATGCTCAATTTTACCTTTGTTTGCACGCAGCTATTTAACCAAGGACTGAACCAAACACCATAGAACAGAGCAAATGACACATAAATTCACAGTCATACTGTAATGACATCACCCAGTGACATCACCATTTCTCTGAGCAGCTATTCTACATTAATCTCCGAGGACAGAGGGCGGTAGTTCATCTGACATTTTCCTTTTCTGTCACAAGGATATTTAACAATGTATTCTAAAGCTATTGAAGTAATTGAGAATTAAACTTTTTACAGTGTCTTTTTTCAAAGTATGATTTTTTCCCCTTTTTTTAACATGAATATGACTCTAGTCAAATTAAGTGCAGTTGTTTCTAGAAATGGCATATTGCTGTACTTCCTTTCTTGCTGAACTTACTGTAAAGTTTTCATCCACAATAGGTCAAAATTGACCGTGTCTGCACGTATGGTTGGAAGTTGTGTCTTAGCTTCATGCCAGAACCATCCTTGAGAGAATCTGTCTTGTCAGTAAATTCTGTGATTTTCTTTAGAAATGAATGATAGCCAGTCTCTGAACCCCACCGCTAAGGTACTGTATGTGTAAGGTATGCGAATCTTAAACAATTACCTAATTAAATTTGGCATGATGTCTTCATGGCAAAAGTAACGTTTCATCACACATGCATATAAAATATATTTTGCAGTAAAAAATAAATAAATATATTTTTAATGTCAGAGACAGCATCTGAGAAGGCATGCGTGTGGTCCTGCAGGAATGCTGGCTGACTGACAAGGTCAGAGGTCAGTGTGATGTCATCACAGCACAAAATGACAACCTCAGCCATGCACTGGCAAAATAGGCTTCTGCTTTTCATGCAGAACATATTTCAATCGTATAATAATAATTTACTGTGACTACAATTATTGCAATGACCTTGATAATCTGCATTACTTCTTGGCTCTGGGTTAAATTATCAGTACTAAGTGCTTTACAAAATATGCAAAGTAGGTTTTTAACAGGGATGGATGTAATTTTACAAGTCAGCGAGGCTGTCGGAATCCTTTGCGAAAACACATTTCAATATGGTGACATTTTCCTTGCAGGATATACTCATTTCCTGGGAGAAGGAAAACAGTAATGCTTGTGTGTACTTGCGTGTAGTCAATGTCTTTCTGCATTATCCACAAGGCATTAGGAGAAATGAGACTTAAACTGGTTCCTTTGAAGTTAACTCATAAGCGTTTTTATGTAGCTTGTGTGTGTGTGTCTATCAGTCTATCTGTGTGCGGAGCCTTCAGTATACAGACCCATTCTCTGAGTGCTACAGTTCTTCAGGACGGAAGGTGCTACAGACTCATTGTATTGGCACCACAGTTTCCTAGCTCATCGCCCATGTTTATGGATGGTTCATATGAAAATATAATAATCAGTGTGCCTGGGAGGATTAGGACAGAACAGATGATGGGGGATGGACTCAGATTATACTGCATCCACCCCCATTCATATTTTAACAGCTCACAGTTTTCGAACTGCAAAAGAAAGCAGTCTATGGCTAGATATGCAGTAATCATTTTGTGTTTGTATTTTTAATGGGGGATTTCTAGTCTTGGTCGTTGTTAAGATCCTTAACAGAAGTGGGCCTGTCCCCTCCCCACCCCCGGCAGTCTGCTCTGCAAAGTGCTGTTTAAATTCAGCTGGACAGTTTCTTTCTCTTGTGGGGGTCTCTCTGAGTGAGGAGGCTGGGTCGAACCCACGGCCGTCCATGCGCAGCGCCTGGGCAGCCGCCAGCCATGTCACGTACAGCGAAACAGCGCAGGGCAAGCAGCGAGCGAGGTCAGCCAGTCACCGGGAACGCGGGGGAATGACCGCACGTTCACGCTGTCGTGTGCTAGGGACCGCCCCTGCTCCGTTTGGGCAGAACTTCACAAGCTACAGCTTTAGCATATCTGGCCTGTGGGTTTTGAAGGGAAGTGCTTTAATGGTTCAGCAGTAACCCTGCATCCTTAGCATAGCCTTGCCATTCAGATTAGCATGCGGTGCCTCAGGTTTCCACAGTGCGAGCTGGGGGTAATAACCCTAGGTCAGGGAGGAGAGGCTGCCTTAGCTTCTGTACTAATGGAACCAGTGATCTAGAGGTGCAGGCGAAACACTGAGCTTCACATTCATCCCACAGTTTGTTCTGAGTCTGTACCCGTCTGCAGAAAAGGCGAGATTGGCCATCGTCGCCTACCGATGAATATGAATGAATACGGACACAGAATCATTTGTGGGGTAAATGTGAAGCTGAGTGAGATCTCTCTCCTGCAGCCCGTTAGCTGCTCGTAGAGTCTGAATCTCTCTCCTGCAGCCCGTTAGCTGCTTGTAGAGGCTGAATCTCTCTCCTGCAGCCTGTTAGCTGCTCGTAGCAGCTGAATCTCTCTCCTGCAGCCTGTTAGCTGCTCATAGTGGCTGAATCTCTCTCCTGCAGCCTGTTAGCTGCTCATAGTGGCTGAATCTCTCTCCTGCAGCCTGTTAGCTGCTCATAGTGGCTGAATTGCTCTCCTGCAGCCTGTTAGCTGCTCATAGTGGCTGAATTGTTCTCCTGCAGCCTGTTAGCTGCTCATAGCAGCTGAATCTCTCTCCTGCAGCCTGTTAGCTGCTCATAGTGGCTGAATCTCTCTCCTGCAGCCTGTTAGCTGCTCATAGTGGCTGAATCTCTCTCCTGCAGCCTGTTAGCTGCTCATAGTGGCTGAATTGCTCTCCTGCAGCCTGTTAGCTGCTCATAGTGGCTGAATTGTTCTCCTGCAGCCTGTTAGCTGCTCATAGCAGCTGAATCTCTCTCCTGCAGCCTGTTAGCTGCTCATAGTGGCTGAATCTCTCTCCTGCAGCCCGTTAGCTGCTCATAGTGGCTGAATTGCTCTCCTGCAGCCTGTTAGCTGCTCATAGTGGCTGAATCTCTCTCCTGCAGCCCGTTAGCTGCTCATAGCGGCTGAATTGTGGGCTGTGGTGGGAAGGGGAACAGGCAGTGCGCCGCAGGCTTTAATTGGCCCTGAAACCGCGTACGAGCCGCGCAGCCCCTAATAAACACTGTCACTTCTCGTTATCCACGGGCTCTTGATCCACTGACAGGACTGGTGATCTATTTAATAGGATAAATCCCAGCAGCCTCTCCAGATGGCCCCTCTGCCATGGCTCTTACAGCTCAAAACCCAGACAACTCTCCTTCCCTCAAAATGGCCTCTGTTTCCTACCAGGCTCTCCGGCTGCGGGTGTGGCTGTCACATCTTTTGGGGAGTGTGGGGGGGGGGGGGGGGGGGGGAGTGCACAATCAGAGTGGGTGTGGATATGGGGGGGGGGGGGGGGGGGGGGGGGGGGGGGTTAGGATGCATACATTGGAGATGCTGGGGTAATTCATTTTCTGGACCATGAACAGGATGCTCATAGAACGAAGGTTCCTCCACACTTTGGATGCTACATCAGCCACGTGGAAGTACTTAGATTTGAGATAACGGGAGCAGAACCCCTCTCATCCTACTCTCCACCTGATCATGTATCACAGCATGTGCTCTCTGCAGGCTTGCTCAGCCTGGTTGCGCTACATTGGAAACATTCATTGGTGACACGCATTGAAATAAGAACATCAGTGTTACATGTTTTCACTGAAGAGAAGGACCCTCCCCGAAGCAGAGGCTGCAGTGCATCATCAGCTCATACATGTTTGGATGCTCCTCTTCTCTTCCATTTGGGTGGCTGTGTAATATAATGGGTAAGCGACTGGGCTTGTATCCTAAAGTTTGCAGATTCAGTTCCTAAGAAGGACACTGCTGTTTGAGCAAGGTGCCTAACCTGCATGGCTTCAGTATTTATCCAGCTGCATGAACGGATACTATGTAAAAGTGCAAAAAAGCTGTGTCAGTTGCTTTAGAAAGAAATATCTGCTTAACGGCTTTGATGTAATGAGTTGATATCTTTCATTCGGCTGTAGGAAAGAGACTCCCCACTCTCACCACAGGCCCCTGGCATTATAAAGACGCCTTTAATTCAGAGATTCAGGCTGTCCGCAGCTGACTGGGCTGGCAGAGTTCACCTTTGTCTTCGTCCAGGTACATCCACAGCCACCTTGAAGGCATGACTTCACCTTTGTTGATGAAGGAGTGACTGAGTTTGACAAAACCTGATAGATGAACAGTGTGTTCATTATGCAAGTGGGAATAGTCAATTTTCAGTTAAGGGCATTCATGATCTCCTTGTTAGGTGTGAAGGCTTTTCATACAGCAGTAGGACTGTGACCACGAGGCCATTATACCAGAGCACTTCTTCTCCTGAATGAAACATCCATCTGCCCTTCACCTTATAAATCCTTTATTTATTACATTATAGGTGTTTACACATCATCCCATTGCACAGGATCTCTGGTGTAGATGAGCTTGACTGTCTTCACTTGCAAGAGCTCTTTTATTCAACCCTTTGCTTTACATTAGAGGACCTTGTTCTGAGAAAACTTGAGCTCGTCACCTATCTCCAGTGGAGGAAGACCTGGCTTTCCTGGATAAGATGGCCTCTTATGTTGCCATTCAGAGCCTATTCACCTACCTGTGGTGAGCTGTGTATCCCCTGCACGATAATATTCTTTAAATCACTACTAAACTACTACTGATGCTGAAATCTTCAAAATCTCTGCTAAAACTGTTATAATGATGTTAATGTCATTGAACCCGCTGCCAAAATCGAGCACTCAACCTACCTCCTGAGTCATAAACTCAATTTTTTGGCTGCTATTCTTTGAATTATTAATGAATCTCAGGAGGCTGGGACCGTGGCCAAAATGCTGAAAAGCACATTATATCTGTTCATAGAAAAGCTTTTTTCACCCAGAAATGCTTCACATATTTTCACCATTTGGCTCCAAACAGTCAAGCAAATGCTTGTGAGAGACATAATGAGATGGTTTTTATCAGTCCTCTGCTTTTAAATGGCAATTTAGCTTTTGCCTCATTGCTAGCCATGCAATTTGATTGGGACATGAATGAAATCATTAGAGAAAAAAAGGTGACATAAAAAGGCTGAAAATGGTATTATGAGGTTCCACATGGGCCTGTCCTTGGCCCTATCTAAGCTAAGCCCTTTATGTTAATTTTAAGCCACTACAGCAGTACCCTCATTAAAAAACACTACAGCCTGAGCAATGTTGTCGTAAGGTGGAGCGGAGATAAATTAGGAGGAAAAATAAATTACAGGTGTATTATGACATATTTAGAGAGAAATTTACTGCTTTCAATTAGGTCATTAAGTTGGCTAGACTTTAATAACTGATAATTATTATAACCCCAGAAAGCTCCTCTCCACTATCGACCGCCTTCTCAATCCTCCCCATGCCCACACAAGTGATTATTTCTCCATATCAGAATGCACAGAATTAGTTTCTTTTTTCATAGGCAAAATTGTAAATATTTGCTCTGGCACTAAAATTCCTACCCAAGAGTTTGATGTGATTAACCATGACATGCTGTGCAAATTTCTTGCGGAACTCAAGTCCTCACCCAGTCTTGTAGACCCTATCCCCACCTCCCTTTATAAAATAGTTTTTAGTGCTCTGTCTGACAAAGTCTTAAGTACTTAAGTGATTACTCCCTTCAAACTGGGGAGTTCCCATAGGCTGTTAAGACTGCTCTAGTGAAACCACTTTTATAGAAAAGCACTTTACATGAACTAATACAGGTTTTATTATGAGTGGACATGACTACTACAATGCTATTTTTTCTGGTTTGTCATTATTTATTATCAATCACTTACAGCTAGTCTAAAACTCTGCTCATTTATTGACTAAAACCAAAAAGAGAGCACACATAACTCACACATGTTGTAAAAGCACTTCATTGGCTACCAGTCCATTTTAGGATTGATTTTAAAATTCTTTTAGTTTATAAGACACTTCATGGCCTAGCACCCCCTACCTAACTGACTTGCTTTCAGGGTATGTGCCTAATAGAGCCCTCGGATCCTCTGGCAGTAACCTATTTACTCATCCCTAGATACAGGACTCAGACCTTTGGCATGGCATCATCTAGTGTCTATGGCCCCAGCCCTTGGAGGGTCTGAGGGATGTTCAGTCCTTGAAAGTTTTCACAAACGAATGCAAGACATACATTTTTAGCATTGCTTTTACATAACTCTTTACTGGTCCAGTTTTAAATATTTCATTTATTTTAATTTCATTTTATTTAATTTATTTTAAATTGATATTTAATGCATTTTTATGTTCTTTTAATTTATTTTGAAGCACTTTGTGATGCACTAAGGTATATGGAATGTGCTGTACTGTGTAAATAAAGGATGATTGACATAATTGATTGATCTGTCTTTTGGCCATGGCAAATGTCCTTTGCAGTTTTGGTACAGTGGCACTAATGGCAGTCCTTGTAATCTGAATAATCTGAATAATCTGAAAGTGTGTTCAGATCCAACCTTAGTTTTGCAGGTTCCTGTATCAAAAATGTTGAAAAAAAGGAAAAACTGCACTGGGCTGTGAAATTATAGTGCTGATTCTTATAACCGTCACCACGTAGATCAGTGTTTCTCAACCCTGGTCAAGCTCTGCAGAAGCCCGATAACGACCCATTCATTTGAATCAGGTGTGTTGGAGCAGGGAGACATCTAAAACATGCAGGGCAGTGGGTCCCCAGGACCAGGGTTGAGAAACACTGACATATATCATTTTATTGCATATGTTCTTGCCAGGAGTCGAAAGAAACTGTTGAACACGTTTCAAACAGAATAGATTAACTTCATTTTTCAAGGGTCAGCCAGCATACAATAAATTAAATGAACAATTTACATAAATTACGTTAAGAAATAAAATGACAGAAATCACATAGAGATTCCTCAATTGACATTACTATTGCAAATTAGAAATGAAGAATTCTATTAAAGACGTTATGGTAACTTCCATATGTGCATTACACAGACATGATAAAATTTACTGAAGATCTGGAATCACTCAAATGGATTACATTTAAGGAGTGCTGTGCCATTGATGAGGTGAACAGATGTTGGCACAAAGCTGCTGCTATGTTCACCTCTGCCCTCTGCACATCTGCATGCCCCATACACCCAAATGGGGGGTCTGGAGGTGCTCAGGACAGAGTGATGCTCAGTACAGAATAATGCTCAGGACAGAGTGATGCTCAGTACACATATTAATGCTCAGTACAGAGTGATGCTCAGAGGTAGAGTGATGCTCAGTACAGAATAATGCTCAGTACAGAGTAATGCTCAGGACAGAGTGGTGCTCAAGACAGAGTGATGCTCAGAGGTAGAGTGATGCTCAGTACAGAGTAATGCTCAAGACAGAGTGATGCTCAGTACAGAGTGATGCTCAGTACAGAGTGATGCTCAGTACAGAGTGATGCTCAGGACAGAGTGATGCTCAGTACAGAGTGATGCTCAGGACAGAGTAATGCTTAGGACAGCGTGATGCTCAGGACAGAGTAATGCTCAGTACAGAGTGATGCTCAGGACACATATTAATGCTCAGGACAGAGTGGTGCTCAGGACAGAGTGATGCTCAGGACAGAGTGATGCTCAGGACACATATTAATGCTCAGGACAGAGTGGTGCTCAGTACAGAGTAATGCTCAGTACAGAGTAATGCTCAGTACAGAGTGATGCTCAGGACAGAGTAATGCTCAGGACAGAGTGATGCTCAGTACACATATTAGTGCTCAGTATAGAGTAATGCTCAGGACAGAGTAATGCTCAGAGGTAGAGTGATGCTCAGTACAGAGTGATGCTCAGGACAGAGTGATGCTCAGTACACATATTAGTGCTCAGTACAGAGTAATGCTCAGGACAGAGTGATGCTCAGGACAGCGTAATGCTCAGGACAGAGTGATGCTCAGGACAGAGTAATGCTCAGAGGTAGAGTGATGCTCAGTACAGAGTGGTGCTCAGGACAGAGTGGTGCTCAGGACAGAGTGGTGCTCAGGACAGAGTGATGCTCAGAGCTATATCTTCTTTGTTCTCATGGCCTTTGCTGCACTTTGTTTTATGAAGCATGCCACTAGATTCTGTCTAAGCAGGTTAGATAATGCGATTCTGTCTAAGCAGGTTAGATAATGCATGGGTGGTTGTATAGATTATTTGATTAGCCCAGACAGTTTCTGTGTGGAAAGTTTTTAATGACCTTCTGGCTTTACAATAGTGGATGTGGGGGCATTTGGGGTTCATGGTCTAAATTTGCCCTGAATTTAAAAAGAACCATTCTGCTTAGCGCTTCTGGCTCTTCTTCATCATCTTCTTCTTCCTCTTCTTCTTTACTTTTATAATGTTGCTGAAATTAATTATTGACAATGATGCAGAAGCAAAGGCCCTGATATTTAAAGTGTGTTTTGAGTGACAAAGATCCTTTTCTAGGATGGCCTCTCCCCCAAGTGAAGTTAGGACTGTTTTTTGGCCAGCAGGGCCAGCCCTTCAAACGCGAATGTCTGTGACTGACTGAGTGACTGAGTGATGAAGTTACACCATTGGTCGGCCGGATCACGTGTGTTAGGTCCAGCCATATACTAGGTTTTGGTCTGGTCTTGTTGTTGAGGACGCAAGAGATGGGGTTTTGTCCGGGGGTATAAAACCAGATGGTTTTGCAGTCTGCAGCTCTCTTAAACAGGCTGTGTGACGGCCTCCTGATGATGAGCTGTCTCCTGTGTCTGTGCCTCTGTGGCACGTTTGAGCACCGCATGGGTGAGATGGGCGACGGCCCTGATGGAGAAGTGGAAGGTGGCGCTAGATCTGAGCGAGAGCGGGGTCACGCGGTGAGACTGACGACGCCCACGCGTGTGTCAGGGAGGGGAGGAGGGGGGAGGTGGGAGAGGAGAGGAGGGGGGAGGTGGGAGTGGAGGGGAGGGAGGGGAGGGGAGAGGAGGGAGAACGGCAGGCGTCGCTCCGTGACAGCAGCGCGCGGGCAGACGTTTGCCGGGCTGCGGGTCGCTCTCGCGGCCTCGTGAGCGAGGGGGAGCGCTGGCGTGTGGAGGACGGCGCGCGTGTTTGTCCGCGCGCGGCCGGGGGGACGCTCGGCGGCTCCGCTCCGGCTTTTCATCGGGCCGCATTTTCTCAGATTCCCGCGATCGGAAAGCGGGGCGTAAAAAAAAGAAGAGCGAACGCCCGAATGAGCCCCTCCCTGCACATCGCTTTGCGTATCTCACGGGGGGGGGGGCGGAGCGCCGGTTTGCGTTAAGGGTTTTAAAAACGGAAAATCAAGCGAGGCTGAATTTTATTCGCTGGACTTCCCGTCGCGGTGAATCAAATGTAATTTGTGCCTCTTGCCCGTAAAACCAGACTGTGGATATCGACTTTTGATTGGCCCTCCTCGAGATGACGGGTTGTGATAGAATCACCCGTTTAAAAAAAAAAAAAAAATTCATTAAAAATCCGCATCTAGTGGCGTTATTTTTTAGATTTTTTTCATATTAATGTTGTTATATTCATTCATTTACAGTTCAATAGGCTTTCAGAGAAGATGCATTAAGAGGCAAAAAAAAAAATGAATGAAGGAAGGTAGACCACACAAAAGTGCACTTTATCTGTGTATGCAACTCTGGTCGTGAAACACAAAGCAAAAAGAGAGGGAAAAAGAGCATTTTCCGAGCGCTGCTCAGCCATGCGTAAAGCGTGATTAATGCAATAGCTAGCACGGAGGATGGGCCCAGAAGCGCTTTACAGGAAGGCTTGACCCACTTTCGGAATCAGATGTCATGAGAAATACAGCTCTTAATAACTACTGGGCAGTTTTCTGTGAAATTAGCATGAAATTTACATGTACATAACTAAATAAAAGTAAGAATTAATTCACTCTATTTTCTTCTTTCGGCTACAGCTCATTCTTTGTTCAGTCCTCAGCTTATTCTTTGTTTGGGGGGGGGGGGGGGTGGCTTAAGGGAGAATTCTGATAATTAAGAGTGAACATGGCTTTTGAGGTCGCGTTTGTTTGAATAGGCTGCCATTTTGTTTGAACAGATGGCTTGGAAATACAAGCTCAAGATTGCAACATACAACAAACTCATTTTATGTGTCTATATTTGATGCCATTTGCTTAAAAAGCTGTTAAGATAAATGCTTTTTTAAATTACGGTCCAAGTGTTTGTGATTTTAATGTTAATGATGAATGAAAGGAAAGAATATGTTGATCTTTTCAAACAGCTCATTTAATTGGGAGAGCTTGCTCTAAGATGATTTAATTGTGTTGTTCTCTGACTCTGGGTCTGAAATTTGTCTTTAATTCTTAATTGTATTAATTTAATTTTAATTTGAATAGATGTGAGAAGAGTTTTCAGATGTTCTCTCAAACAGTGAATTTACTCGAGGACCAGACAGAGAATTTGTCCCAGAGGTACAGTTGGAAGGATCAGATATTTCCTGAGTGCATTCTCTTGCAGAGGCACAGGATGTTCGCCTTCCATTATTGCCTGTAGAAATTTGGCTTGACTCACCACTGCCGTGACTCAACCCCGGATTGTCAGTTGGCGCATGTAAAAATGCAGTCCACTGCAAAAGGGCGGTCCTCCATGTTCCCGAGTCTGTTGTTGTTCCCTCCCAACCAGGCACACGGCTGGTTTTACAGTTTTACTGCGTAGGGATAACCCTATGAGTTTGACCTGCACACAGGTTAACCCTTTCAGCAGAGCAGGTTCCAGCAGAGCAGGGTTCTGCAGAGCAGGGTTCCAGCAGAGCAGGGTTCTGCAGAGCAGGGTTTCAGCAGAGCAGGGTTCTGCAGAGCAGGGTTCTGCAGAGCAGGGTTCTGCAGAGCAGGGTTCTGCAGAGCAGGGTTTCAGCAGAGCAGGGTTCCAGCAGAGCAGGGTTCTGCAGAGCAGGGTTTCTGCAGAGCAGGGTTTCTGCAGAGCAGGGATTCTGCAGAGCAGGGTTCGGCAGAGCAGGCTTCTGCAGAGCAGGTTCCAGCAGAGCAGGGTTCCAGGAGAGCAGGTTTCTAGCAGAGCAAGGTTTCTGCAGAGTGCACCTCGGCGGGTTCGCCCCTGTGCGGGGTGGAAAGGCCCTAAACTCATCAGCGCTGGTCTCTGGCGTTTCCTTAAGCGATCGGCTGCAGGGACCAGCCCCCCGGCTGTTAGCCCTGGATTAGAGACTTTATGTAATCTGAGCTCTGATGCGAGATTGTAGAACAGCTGGCACTGCATCTCATCCCTCAGCCTCTCTCCCCCTCCCATCTCTCCCTCCCTTTCTCCCTCCTCCTCTCTCTTCAACCCGTCTGTTTCCCTTTGCCATCCTCCTCTTTCTCTCTTACAATTAGGCTCTACTTCGCTTTAGGTATTCCAGAGGTATGGAGGCATGCTTCTGTGGTGGTTCAGTGTTAGAAGCCAGAATTACGCAGAGTGCTGCACTGAGAATGTACGCGCTGTCACAGTCCGATTTGAGTTTCAGCAGAGTGCTGTCTGAAGCTTCTGATCTCCTTTATTTATGGTAGATTTACATTACTTTCCGGCATAGGCATGACAACCTCCCCCTGCCCTGGTTCTGCTAGAACACTCTTTGTGATTTGTATGAAAGTGATTAGTGTGCAAGTGAATCCTGTAGAAAGTGATTTGTGTGAAAGTGAATCTTGTTAAAGTGATTTGAGTGGATGACATTGCAAAATGAAGTGAAGTAAAAGTAGCTTTTTTTGTGCTATTTTTATTTCAGCTATTTAATTGTAGGGATACTTGTGTCATTGATGTAAAAATGGGGCTTAAATTCTTGACAGATTTAAAACTAACTAAAGTTATTCTCTGAAACCTGAGTACGAGTTTTATGAAAAGTGCTCCCTCTTGTGCTAGAATGAAGCATAACCCCATGATTTATTTAGTATCAATTTACAACCAAGCAATTAATCATTTTATCATTAATCATACGATTTTTTCATATTGTAATCAGATGTAGATTTATCAGGTGGTGATTATTTATATGTAGAGGTTCATGTTGAGGAAATGTGCTGTTTGACTGTGGAATTGCCTAGTCTTACTTAAAGTGGGCGTGTCTCTGTCCCCCCCCGCAGGTGATTGGTTGGCCACTGTACCATCACACTCTTCCTGCCCCCGGGGGACTCCAGTCACGTGACCTCACTCCTGTCTCACCGCCACTCCCAGCATGGAACCCACCAAAGTCCAGTCAGAAGGCGGGCTGAACGTCACCCTCACCATTCGGCTGCTGATGCATGGAAAAGTAAGGGGCGCATTGCAATGTGGGTACATGAAGGGGAGGGATGTGGAGGACAGTGAAGCACTGGGAAGGTCTTTAAAGAGATCTCTTTAGCTCACTAGCATTATTTTCATATTATTATTTTAAATATTTAATATTATGAGCGATGCATTGGATAGCGCTGTCACCCGACAGCAAGAAGGTCCTGGGTTTGAATCCCGGGGCCTTGCTGTGTGGAGTTTGCATGTTCTCCACATGTCCATATGGGTTTCCTCCCACAGTCCAAAGACATGCAGGTAGGCTAATTGGAGACTGCAAATTGCCCATAGGTATGAGTGTGTGAGTGAATGGTGTGTGTGCCCTGCGATAGATTGGCGGCCTGTCCAGGGTATATCCCTGCCTCTCACCCCATTGCACACTGGGATAGGCTCTGGACCCCCGTGGACCACCCTGACCAGGAATAAGCGGGTTAGAGAATGGATGGATGGATTTTATGACTTGATTAGCCCAGACATTTTCTGTGTGGAAGGTTTCTAATGACCTGCTGGCTTTACACTGGCTGATATGGGGGCATTTGGGATTCATGGTCTGCCCTAAAAAATGCACTTTAGGTGACTCTTACAGTGGCTTTTACAGTGTAGTTATGCCTTCAGGGGTTGTACTTTGGGTGTATATTACCCATTATTCTTAAACAATGTGCTCATTCTTAAATCTCTTACTCATTTGGGACTATTTCCTATGGCCTGAGGGACTGTGCTTGGGACTGTGCTTCCTATTTCAACATCACTACAGGTGTAAATCTTTGCGTTGCTTGAGAGCTGAGAAGGAATGAAGTACTGACTCTATATGCAAACTGATAGTTATGCATTTGCATAAACACTGTGAAATTAATCTGATGTCTGTATGTCTGTGTGTCCAACATTGTAAAGCCCACCAGTGTAATACTTTTCATTACACAGTCAATAGAATGGACCAACTGAAAGTATTCATTAACATTGAAATAATGTTAAAAAAAAAATATTTAAAAAAAACATACTGGCCTGATGCTGTTGTGGACTCCTCCTGACATTTAAAAACATTCAATGCTGAATACAACAGAATGAATATCTGCCTGTCTTTTTGGCAATCGGTATTCCCAACTGAATCTAAACTTTCCAGTAAGTAGCTCAAAACGTAAAGCATTTCAATATTGAAAACCCATGAGAAAATTAAATAATTTCTGCAAATCTTGAAATGGTATGAGAAATATCTTGAATATATTCATTTCTGTCATTACAGGAAGTTGGAAGCATTATTGGCAAGGTATGTATGGAACTGTCCACAAAATGGGCACTTTTATTCATTTTATGTGTGGACAAGCAGATATATGATATTTGGGAATATTTTCCTTTGAGAAATATCACATCGGTTGTTTGACTCTTCCTTTTCAGAAAGGGGAAACTGTAAAGAAAATGCGTGAAGAGGTAGGTTTTCATTCCACTTCCTGTATTTGGAGGGTTCCTACAGTTTATCATATGCCAGTTGTCCCCAGCCCTGGTCCTGGAGATCAAAGTTAGAAACAACCAATCAGCAGCCAATTCAGACCCAAGAAAGCAGGGGATTAATTAACTGTGCAATCAGCTGCTTTGATTGGTCCAATAAGCTCTGATTAGCAGTGAAAACCAGCAGTGTATTTGACTTTCCAGTCCATGGTTGGGGTCCCCTGCCATAGATCATTGTACGTTTTGCAGATTGATTGTTTTGACCCGCTTGTCATACAGAGCGGTGCACGGATCAACATTTCGGAGGGGAACTGCCCGGAGAGGATCGTCACCATCACTGGTCCCACAGACGCCATATTTAAGGCTTTTGCTATGATCGCCTACAAGTTTGAGGAGGTATGGATCCTCTTCCTGACCATACCTGTTCGTGTTTACACTGTCACCTTTCTGGTCCAATTTGAATTTTCTGTTTTTCAAATCTGTTTTGGTCTGACTGTCCACACACGTCCACACCCTACATACATACGTACATACATACATATGTATACTCACACACACACACATGACTTGTACAGTATGTGGTCCTGTTTGCCTGGACAGACAGATGCTGGGAAAAGCACTTGAATGTAAGAAAATGCACACACAGGCCGCACCCAGAGAACTGGAACTGAATCTGAAAAGAACACTTTGACGCTAATACAATCACAATGTGTCGTTCCCTAAGCGATCCGACTCAGATTTATGTCAGATGACCATGCCAGTCCAAAAACAGCCTCTTTCCCTCTAAGGTCAGCTTTTACATTGAAATGGATGCCTAATGAGGGAGAGATTAATGGTGTGTAATTGTCCCAAATGGCCTTCCAGGATATAATCAACTCCATGAGCAACAGTCCAGCCACCAGCAAGCCCCCCGTTACTCTGCGCCTGGTGGTGCCGGCCAGTCAGTGTGGCTCCCTCATCGGCAAAGGAGGCTCCAAGATTAAGGAGATGAGGGAGGTAAGGAGAACACCCCCCCCCCAAACATCTACCCTTCTGGAACTCTGTTACACGACCAGAACATGGGTTACAGTGCATCAAATTACATTACATTACAGGCATTACATTACAGGTTTTATATTACATGCATTAGAGTGCAGGCATTTTGACTTGACAACTTTTGCACTTTTGAATATTACCCATTTATACAGCTGGATACATGCTGAAACAATTCAGGTGAAGTACCTTGCTCAAGGGTACAATGGCATTGTCTTACCTGAGAACCAACCCTGCCAGTTCCCTTACCATTTACTACACTGCCACCTTGAGTTCCTTCCTGACTATGCCCTTACACAACAACTATTTAATTAATCTAATACCATTTTGAAAAATGCAATGTCATGCATTTAATATACATTGGGGAAGGCCCTTTTCTGTTTCACCATGACAATGCCCCCGGGCACTCAGCGAGGTCCGTATAGAATCGGTTTTGCTAGTGTGTAAGAACTTGACTGGCCTGCACAGAGCCCTGACCGCAACCCCATCTAAAATGCTAGGGATCAGCTGGAAAGCCAGACAATGTGCAAACTTTTAGCATAAAGTCTACCCAGTAGAGTAGAAGTTGTTATAGCAGCAAAGGGTGGATAAAGATATTAATTCCCATAATCATGTTGAGATGTTGTATGTCAGGTGTCCACATACTTTTAGCCATGTAGTGTATGTTTCATTGTGTAAGGATTAGCCTGTAGGCATGTTAGCCTATTGTGTGCTGCTAGCTGATATCCTCTGTGGCTAGCATTAGCCTGCAGACCTGTTATCCTGTTGCATGCTGGTAGCTGCTATCCTCTGTGGCTAGCACTAGCCTGCAGGCCTGTTAGCCTATTTTGAGGTGCTAGCTGCTGACCTCTGTGGCTAGTGCTAGCCTGCAGGCCTGTTAGTCTGTTGTGTGCTGCTAACTGCTGTTCTCTCCAGTCCACAGGTGCTCAGGTGCAGGTGGCGGGGGACATGCTGCCCAACTCTACAGAGCGTGCAGTGACCATCTCTGGGACCCCTGAGGCCATCATCCAGTGTGTCAAACAAATATGTGTGGTTATGCTAGAGGTAGAGTATGACCAGAGATGGGTGGCCATCACACTGCACCTCAGACAACCCCTCAAATACATGAGTCTCCACCTCAGACACGCTATTATCCACCTCCAACACACTAGTCCCCACCTCCGGCATGCCAATCACCATCTCAAACACATTAGTCACCATCTCAAACACGTTAGTCACCATCTCAAACACGTTAGTCACCATCTCAAACATGTTAGTCACCATCTCAAACACGTTAGTCACCATCTCAAACACGTTAGTCACCATCTCAAACACGTTAGTCACCACCTCAAACATGTTAGTCACCACCTCAAACATATTAGTCACCACCTCAAACATGTTAGTCACCACCTCAAACATGTTAGTCACCATCTCAAACACGTTAGTCACCACCTCAAACACGTTAGTCACCATCTCAAACACGTTAGTCACCACCTCAAACACGTTAGTCACCACCTCAAACACGTTAGCCACCATCTCAAACACAAGGCTCGAAATTGCGACCATTTTGGTCGCATATGCTCCCGAAATTTAATCTGTGCGACCTCGAAATATAATTGGGGGCATTTGTGCGAGTGCAAATAATTGTTCTGGTGCAACCTTTTTTTTTTCTTTTTCTAGTCGAACGTCTCTTTCTCTGTACATTCGCTAGTTAGTACACTCAGTATGTGCCTGACGGTGACCCTTCTAACAAATCATGAGCTTGACATTCTTACCTTTAATGCTGATTTTAAATTGGTTAATATTAGCCTTCAATCACTCCCTTTCGCTGCACTCCACTGTCACGCGACACAGAGAGCTAACGCGTTAACTAATGTTACCTGAAGACAAAAGTTTATGTTCAATTTATTAGCGTTATCGAAAGCTGAAAAGTTGAAGCGAACGATTATGGCATTTTTTTGAAACCTTAACATAGTGTTTTGTGTAGCGACCCGGTTGAAACAGCTAATTTCTCCGATGCAGTTTACTGGCGGTTGATTTAATTAGCCGTATTAACGTGACGAGAAGCGCTTTGTCGTTTGAATTCATAATACGCAATTCCTTGAAGAGTCGACACATTTTAGGCGTGACAGTTTAACTGTTACTTGTAAACCGTACTGTTATATTGTCGTTTTTTATCAGTAAAAAATCTATTGCATATATTGTTGGTGCTCCTTGCATTTTGGTGGGTGCTCCTAACTTTTTGAAGTTGGGAGCACCAGTGCTACCAAGTAAAAAAGGTAATTTCGAGCCCTGAAACCCTAGTCAGCCCTAGTCACCACCTCAAACACGTTAGTCTCCACCTCAGACACATTAGTCTCCACCTCAAACACGTTAGTCTCCACCCCAAATACACTAATCAACCGCTCAAATACATGAGTCTCCACCTCCACCCCAAACACGTTAGTCTCCACCTCATACATGCTAGCTATGTTGCACTGTGCTCTCTGTCACTAGAGCATCTAGAAAGGGAGGCTGTAGAAATGGATTTTCCTGCAATTTAGCCAGCAGATTGTAGCCATGATACAGGTCAGAGGTTAAACTGGTTAATCATCAACTCCAATTGGAGCCTCACCTACATGAGATCATGACTCATCAGGAGAAATAAACAACCATTTTGTTTTTGTGTTAGCCAGGCACATGCCACGACCCTGGATTTGGGTGGACTTACCTCACATTTCAGTAGTGACCTAGTACGGCACATAGTAGCATAAGCTAATGACCCTGGTGAGTGAGGTGACTCACACTCAAAGCAGGCTGGAAGGAAACTGGCCAGTCCAACACTGGCCTACGCAACAAAAATCCTGTGTTCTGGTTGCCTGAGCAATGCCAGCATACAAGCCCACACTCTCTTCACCAATGGCTGAGTGTCAGCCATTTTGTTCTTAGGCTTGAAATGGGGAAACGCTGGTTTGTTAGGCCTCTTTGTTTGACAGTTATTGTGGCAGATGTTACTCTAGTCCAGGAGCTAAGCTATTAGGGCGTATTAAGGCGGGAAAATCCCGCTGGCTGCTGTTTGTGGTATGAGGTCAAGGTCAGTGTGTTTCACACACAGAACTCACATACTAACTGCTGTGGCTTTTCCTCCTCCTGCAGTGATACCTACTCACACACTCTCTCCCCAGGAGATGCTCCTTATGCATGATTCAAACCCACAGCTACAGCAGGTCTTTTACAGACTTTAAGTCTTCCCTCTCAGACAAGTGCAAAATGAGGATTATTTTTCTTTTCTACTTGTTTTTAGATGATTTCAGTTTTTGGCCTGGAGAGACCCCGCCCACAGGTAAGGTAAGGGGCGGAGCCTGGGAGTTTGACAGACAGACGTTTGCTCTGAAGCCCTGGGCCCTTGCCTGCTCTTAACGGTCTCTCTCCTGCTCTAAACGGTCTCTCTCCTGCTCTAAACGGTCTCTCTCCTGCTCTAAACGGTCTCTCTCCTGCTCTTAACGGTCTCTCTCCTGCTCTAACTCTGTCTCTGCCTCTCCCTTCTCCCCTCTCCTAGTCCCCACCGAAAGGTGCAACCATTCCCTACCGCCCAAAGCCCGCCTCCACCCCCGTCATTTTTTCAGGTGGCCAGGTAAGAGCCGATCCTCTGGCGGCGTCCGCAGCAAACCTCAGCCTCTTACTGCAGCACCAGCCACTGCCTGTTAGTGCTCAGGTTTTACTCATCTTCTCACTTGCATGCTCCTGCCCAGAAAAGCCAGGGGGGTGGGGGGGCGAGGGGGTGGGAAGAGAGCTTGCAATGGGTCTGCTTTTGAGAGGGAATCTTTAGATCATCTGCATCAGGATTGCAGGCGTGACACTCACATCCAGGGCTTGAAAACAAAATTTTTTCTATCTGGTCATTCCGAGCAGAATATATAAATAGTGATTAGATATCAGACTATAATAGATATTTATTACTATCAGATGGAAAGAACAGCAGCAGTACTACTGGTGTCGAGGGAGAGTGTCATACTAGACTAGTCATACACTAGATGCATAGCTACTGCAGGATTCACTCAGTATCTAGAGGTTAGAGTATCAGTTTCAGAAAACAACCTGAATGGCTAAATTCCATAAAGCACACACCTGTTGCACTTGACTATTGCAGAAGTTTAAAACATTCCAGTAAGGTTGTGGTGAACAATGTAGCAATGTTTCTTTTTCTTAACTACCCCAAAATTTCTACTTTACCGCTGCTTTGCAAATTAGGTCCAGATCACGATTTTATTTTTTCTCGGCAGGAAAATAAACTGCCATGACATTCCACCACCTAAAAAAGATTTTTTTGAATGTAGATGAGGATGGCAGAATTGTAGATGAAGCTAGACACTCTTGTGGGGTTTGCTCTGCATACAAGCCATCTGTAAATTAAGTGACCGCACCCAGCTCAGTGCTATACGCTCCTGTGTACAAGGACTACTTCCATCATTTCCTATGAATGAACCAATGTACAGCAATTATGGAGTACAGGTGACATACCTCTGGACTCTAGCGTTAATAGTTTATAGTCTTACAAACGCACCGTTCAGGCAGCTGGGAATTGGGAAATTCCCAGTTTGTGAACATCCCACTTCCTAGTTGAGAGCGTTCACATGACAACAACAAACAGGCAACATGGCCGCCCCCAGGAAATCTGCTCTATTTCTGCTGTCAGAATACAGAAAAGTGACAAACAACCTCGTCATCACCCATATAAACCAACACAGGGACGGAATGGAGCTCAGGAGGTCAATATTATTTGTACACTACATTTCTACATGTTTTGATGTACTGCCGTTTTTCGTAAATAATATTTAACACAGCTAGCAAACTAGGTAGGCTAGGCATCAGCTGATTTCTGTCAGTTACGGTATTGACAGTTAGGTAAGTAGCTAGCCATAAGGCTAACATTACGTTAGCTACACGAAAACTAGCTACATGATGAAGACAAATTTATGGAAGTAAACTGCAAAGTATCGTTTAACATCATAATCTCCTGCGCTAATGAGTATGACCTAAATTAACAATGAAGTGACTTATTTGTGTGCGGAGCAAGTACATTTCCTTACATTTCACCACAAACACTGCCATGTCGAGTGACGTCAAACCTACTTCTCGGAGCTCTCAAAAACCTCCCACTTTCCTAGTGGGATGTTCCTAGTTTGACAGGCATTCAGGTGTATTCTCCCACTCGGAGGTTGGAACTTTCCCACTTCCCAGTTGCTCGTGAACGCACCATATACCCAAAGAACACAAGCTAGAAGACTATAAGCTATAAGTCTTTTGTTTAAGACAAGTTGTGCAAGCTCTCTTTATTAGTTCCTACACCCCTCCCCCTGGGAAGATACCATATCCTTTTAATATTGAATATACAGCCTCATGACCTCCATATGTAGCTCTGGAAAAAATTGAGACCACATCAAGAGACTAAATTCTCACTTTCACAGTATATGTTCTATGTATCTCTGTAAAATCCAACTTTTGATATTCTTTCATGAACTATTGGCCACATTTGATTTTAATTCCAAAAACCGTATCACTGATTGGTGTATACAGATCTGATATGCTGGGCTCTCCAGTGATATTAAAGGGATATAATATCAGCACGTTTGTCAGTGTCATTCCAGTTCATTCTATGAGGGATGATGCAATGAGTGTGGGAGGAGCCAAACCTGACTCCTCCTCCTCTTGTGTGTCATTCATATGACAACACCAAGTCTCTAATGATAAACTCAGGAGGTCCATGAATTGCTGCTCGCTATCCCAGAATTCAAGGTCCCTGAAATAAGTATTGAAATTAAACTTGTTATAGCACTGGGGAATGCTCTATGGGAGTGATTATAGACGGAAATACTATAAAAGAATGGGGTTGGATGTTAGAACGGGTCATTTGGACTCTATTTACTGAGAGAATTTAGTTATTTCATGGACACTTCTTTTGTGGAATTGTAGATTTTTACATGCTATGTAGAGCACAGTGAGAATTTATAAAATTAATTTAGCGAAAGGAAAAGTACCCCCTGGGCACAGCGAGAAGCAGTGCTCAACAGAACTAAAGGTGAAGATTGTAAAATACTCTCTCTCCCTCTCCCTCCCTCTCCCTCTCTCTCTCTCTGTCTCTCTCTTGTAGGCCTACACCATTCAGGGACAGTATGCCATCCCTCACCCAGATGTGAGTTGCTTATCTCCGCTCTCCCTTTCACTGTCATCAGTCTGCATGTGTCTCTTCTCTCCGCTGAACTCTATTAATATTAGATCCTAATATTAATACCACATTTCCGATCTGTAATTTGAGTCATATTACAATCTGAAATTGCTCGCAGCCTGTGGCTTCCGAAGTGTGAACCAAACGAGGACTTGGCCTGTGCCAGGTGAAAATGGCCGCCCAGCGGGGTTGTCGTTTCTTCAGAGTCAGCTCCGGCTAAAAAGGGTGCGGTGTAACAGAACGCTCTTCATCCCCTCCGCCCCTGCGATGATGAGCGTGGTAAACCCGCGCGGGCCGGGGATGTGGGTCGTCCACACCTCCCGGCTCCCAGAAGACCATGTTGTCTCCGTGACTAATCTGACATCATCAGTCACGGTAGTAAAAAGCATCCAGAGAGAGACTGTGTGGCACATGCTTTAATTCGGGAGTGGCGGTGATTGATGCCCGAGGAGACGTCGGGTGACTTTACCATCGGTCAAGCGGGCGCTGATGTCCCCTTCATCTCGTTAAAACTTTTCCTAAAGGGTGAACCCATTCCTCAGCGTGCGGTCCACCCGCGTCCTGCGCCACTGCGGCACTGTGAATGAAAGCCGTTACCTTCATAGAGTTTGCGCGGCGTGCGGGAAGGCGGGGGGGGGGTGTTAGTGTGTCTAATCGAGGTCATCACCCCTCCACTGCGTAAGAAATGGCTTGGGGGGGAGGTAGGGTGTAAGGTGTGTATCCCCATGATGAATTTGGGGTTTTATGGGTTGATGCGCTACTCGGTTAGCGGACAGAGATACCCGGCGTAAGCGTTAGCTGAATGCTACCTTCTGCCCTTTGCCTGCACATGCATCATGCTCAGAGGATCATCAGCACGTAGCATACGCCAAACAAACATAGCTATGAGGCCACCAAGAGGAAGACCTGCAACACACGGTGTTCAGCCAATCACAAACCCACAGCACAGTGTTCAGCCAATCACAAACCCACAGCACAGTGTTCAGCCAATCACAAACCCACAGCCCACAGTGTTCAGCCAATCACAAACCCACAGCACATGGTGTTCATCCATCCATACATTATCTATACCCGCTTATCCTGAGCAGTGTCGCGGGGGGTGCTGGAGCGTATCCCAGCGTACATTGGGCAAGAGGCAGGAATACACCCTGGCCGGGCACACACACCATTCACTCATACACTCATACCTATGGGAAATTTAGAGACTCCAATCTGCCTACCTGCATGTCTTTGGACTGTGGGAGGAAACCGGAGTACCCGGAGGAAACCCACGCAGATACGGGGGAACACACAAACTCCACACAGAAAGGCTGAGATTCGAACCCAGAACCTTCTTGCTGTGAGGCGACAGTGCTACCCACTGCACCACCATGCCACCCCACCCGGTGTTCAGCCAATCTCAAACCCACAGCACAGTGTTCAGCCAATCTCAAACCCACAGCACAGTGTTCAGCCAATCACAAACCCACAGCCCATGGTGTTCAGCCAATCTCAAACCCACAGCACACAGTGTTCAGCCAATCACAAACCCACAGCACAGTGTTCAGCCAATGTCAAACCCCCAGCACACAGTGTTCAGCCAATCACAAACCCACAGCATACAGTGTTCAGCCAATCACAAACCCACAGCATGCAGTGTTCAGCCAATCCCAAACCCACAGTAGTGTTCAGCCAATGTCAAATCCACATCACAGTGTTCAGCCAATCTCAAACCCACAGCACACGGTGTTCAGCCAAACTCAAACCCACAGCACAGTGTTCAGCCAATCCCAAACCCACAGCACACGGTGTTCAGCCAATCCCAGGCCAAGTCCTATGCACGTTTTTCACTCTTTCTCTTTTTCTCTCTCTCTCTCTTTTCCACCATGATGTTTCATAGCCTCTCCTCGTTGTCTGTTTATTCTAGTTTAGTTCTTGATTTCTTGGTGTGACTTGTGTTATAAAAATAACCTCTTAGTTCTCCTGTCCCTCCCCCCCGTCAGCAGTTGACCAAGCTCCACCAGTTGGCTATGCAGCAAACTCCCTTTACTCCCCTTGGACAGACCACCCCTGCTTTCCCTGGTACGTACCCAACAGCCCTATTCAAATGTCCTTCTCTTTTACCTGTAGCAGCTCTTTCTCCTTTTTCATTCACTTTATCTCTCTCTCCGTGTTGCGCTTCTCAACGTGCCCCTGGTGGTTGCTGTCCACGTCTCACGTGGTGCTTTTCTTTTTTTTTTGTTGTTTGGCTGTTTCGTCTCACACTTCATTATAGAGTCCCCAAGGTTTTCCCAGCACATGAAGGTTGGGGAGGGTTTAGCCTATGGTTGGAGAACGTTCCGTCTGTGGTTGGAGAGGGTTCCATCTATGGTTAGAGAACGTTCCATCTGTGGTTGGAGAGGTTCCATCTATGGTTGAAGAACATTCCGTCTATAGTCTGAGAGGGTTCCATCAGGGGCTGGAAAACGTTCCATCTATGGTCAGAGAACTTTCAGTCTATGGTCCGAGAACATTCCGTCTATGGTTGGAGGACGTTCCGTCTATGGTCGGAGAGGACGTCTCTCCAGGCAAAGAAAGATCAACTTCCTGCAAGCAAAAAGTTTGAGGTTCCATCCTATCGCCCCCCCCCCCCCCCCCCCCCCCCCCCCCCCACTTCAGTAACAAAAAAAACCTGTATCAGATTCACCCTGAATAATGAACACCAGACAGGGCAACAGATAAATCTACAGTCTTGTTAAAAAAATAGCTTTATTCAACAATTTTGTCCTGGAGTCATCAACAATGAATCAAGCCTCACTTTTCCTGAACAGAACAGATTTCCATGACTATGAGACTTCAAAAAATAGTATTATTATTATATCTTTATGCACATAAATACAAATGCTATGCATACTCCAGGCAACCAACCTTTATAAAATATCTTTTACAGACACAGCTATTTTATATTTTGTTCACAACTAATTTATTAAACTAAAATCATCTCAACTCCAAACAATGGCAAATTATTCATCAGAATAAGGGCTTACACAGGACTACATGATTTTTATTCCATCTCCTTGAAATTCATTCCAAGGATCCCACCCATAACTTCTTGTTACCCCCTACAGCAACGTCTGTGCAAGGTATTAAGGGCGGGGCCCCGGTCTGTCGTCGTGACGGAGGGAGACTGGCTCCCGTGGTAACTCTATCGCCATGGAAACAACTCAAGTCTATCTTAAATGCTATTTATGCGGCCCTCTCTCTTTGCCCTGCTCCTGACCCAGGTTTGGATGCCAGCCCCCCGGCCAGTACTCATGAACTCACCATTCCCAATGATGTGAGTATGTGCTGTTCCTAGGAAGTCCCCAAATCACGCTGACATCACCATGACACCATACCCACATCACACCAACGTCACACGCACATTACGATGACATCACACCTATGTCATGCCCACATCACTCCTATATCACACCAATGTCACGCCCACATCTCACCAATGTCATACCCACATCACACTCACATTACAGTAATGTCATGCCCACATCACAACAATGTCACACCCACATCACACCAATGTCATGCCCACATAAAAATGTCACGCCCACATCATGTCTACATCACAACAATGTCATGTCCACATCACGCCAATGTCACACCCACATCACGCCAATGTCATGCCCACATCACAACAATGTCACGCCCACATCATGTCTACATCACAACAATGTCACGCCCACATCACCATAGTGTCACGCCCACATCATGTCTACATCACAACAATGTCACACCCACATCACACCAATGTCACGCCCACATCATGTCCACATCACAACAATGTCACACCCACATCATGTCCACATCACAACAATGTCACGCCCACATCATGTCCACATCACGCCAATGTCACACCCACATCACACCAATGCCAGGCTCACATCACGTACACATCACCTCAATGTCACGCCCACATCACACTAACGTCATGCCAATGCCATGTCCACGTTCATTTATACACCAAGCCCTGGCTAGATTCAGAATGCTGAAAATATGAATATTTAATTATGAATTATCTCTATAAAAAGCAAACCAGCATTGATAAAACATTAAATTCGAAGAGCCTTCTGAGCATACAAATTACATACAGGTAGATTACCTGTGGAGAGCTGGCTGATAAATGCTTGGTATGCCCAGATGAAACCTAGCTCTTAGGTCTGTTAGTTTTCTCAAACAGTTCTCATTGATAACTGCCAATGTACGGCAATATGTAAACATACTGTAAATATATGTACTTAAAAAATTTCTTTTGATAAATATATTTCACAGCATTGCAGTGCAAAATTATTTTGCATTATCTGGTATTAATTATTCATGCAATGACACATGCATATTTGCCTATATTGTGAAGTGTTTATATATACATAATACATTTTAATATATTTTAATTTATAAAGATTTTATGAAGATGATTCAGCAAATTCTTTTTTCCTGTATCATGTAGATTATGCATGAAAAGACTGCAGATCTCAAAGATATCGGCATGCATTTGTATGCAAGAGGAGCAAGAGCGCGACCAGTGTCATGAGACCTTTTTTGGGGTGTGGTTTTCCTTTTAAGAACCTCTGCAATTTTTTCTCAGCTAATAGGCTGTATAATCGGGCGCCAGGGAACCAAAATCAACGAGATCCGACAGATGTCTGGAGCGCAGATCAAAATCGCTAACGCCATGGAAGGGTCATCAGAGCGTCAGATCACCATCACAGGAACCCCCGCCAACATCAGCCTCGCCCAATACCTCATCAACGCAAGGTACCCAAAACCGCCGCTAACACCATTAGCTAGACCCAACACCTCATCAACGCAAGGTACCCAAAACCGCCTCTATCACTATTAGCTAGACCCAACACCTCATCAACGCAAGGTACCCAAAACCGCCTCTATCACTATTAGCTAGACCCAATACCTCATCAATGCAAGGTACCCAAAATCGCCTCTAACACCATTAATTAGACCCAATACCTCATCAACTCAAGGTACCCAAAACCCCCGCCAACACCAGCCTCGCCCAATACCTCATCAACGCAATGTACCCAAAACCACCGCCAATACCATTAGCTAGACCCAATACCTCATCAACGCAAGGTACCTAAAACCACCGCCAACACTATTAGCTAGACCCAATACCTCATCAACACAAGGTACCCAAAACCACTGCTAACACCATTAGCTAGACCCAATACCTCATCAACGCAAAGTACCCAAAACCACCGCCAACACTATTAGCTAGACCCAATACCTCATCAACGCAATTACCCAAAATCACCGCTAACACCATTAGCTAGACCGAGTACCTCATCTACGCAAGGTACCCACAACCACCATAAATGTTAATTCAGCTTCTAAACCTTGTGCACAAGACCAAGGCTGCGACTATACTGTAGGAACTGACTGGATACCACAGGGAATCTTCAAATTTGTCAGAGTCAACATGTTTTCATTCCAGTTTGTGGTTATTTGAAAAAAAATAATGGACTCCATTAAGTGTTGTCCTTAACTTCAAATCCTGATTATTGCTGGGATCCTCCTGAGATTCTTTTTTTTTCCACTACTGTTTGACTGTTTTTTCTTACCACTGTGGTTTTTTTTTTTTTTTTTGCTAAACTTACTCATTTTTGTAAGGGTTCAGGCTCAGTCTTTAACATTGTTCCTGTTTTCTGGTAATGTATCTTTGTGATAGCGGCTTGTATTCAGTTAACATTTGTCCTTAACTGTGAGTCACAAGTAAACACTAGTTTTACACTTTTTCTTTACAAACTCAGTTTGGACTTACCAAACTGACTATGAAGACTAATGTTTATTGAACCACTGCCAGTGTGGGGGGGGGGTGCAGTTTTGGGGGGGACAAACAAACTGAAGCAGCACTTCATAGCTCAGCAAAAAAAACAAAATCGAAACACAACACAACACACTGTAATGTTGCCTAAACACTGGCCAGTAGCACTACTTGAACATATTTTGCCCTCGTTAATAATATAAAATAATGTGTAGAGATGACAAAATGCCCATTTCACCTACATCACCTAAAGTTACCAACAGGCAACAGCTCAATTTCTAAATATGGAACTACTAAAGTCATTTTTACTGCCACTGTTACATTCTATGAAGTCATAAAAAGAGTAGGAAAATATTAGCTAACTCCAAGGTCATTTATAGAGCCGTCTGCTGCCATCTGCTGGACAAAATGTGAATGCTGAAGTTTAAAGGAGGCAACAAAATTCACCAACCCACGGAATATCCCGGGATTATCGGAGCTCTCACTCTCATCACGGCCACGCAAAACTAACTCAAAGGCTCCACAAAATTTCACACAGTCTATTATTCTGGATGTGTCGATTTTTTCATCTCTTCGTTGTGCCTTCTAATGCCAATCCTGTAGCCTCCATCTAACTGTTCAGCAATCCTAAGCCTGCCAAAAAATTTAGTCTCATACTATTGTCTAGATGGCTGCGGCTACTTTCGTGCCGTTTGCATTTTTCAGAAAGATGTTATAGGTCTTGTACCCCCGTCGTTGTCCACAATGCTTTGGTGCCGACACTTTGAAATAGCAAACAGGGAAAGCAATAAAAGGCATTACTTACACCACATCCAGCTAGCCAACTCCGTTTGTCATAACAAGAGCGGGAGAAGCCCCGGGTATAAGTTTGTCCTCGATCACTTGCCTGCTGCTGAATTTGTAAATTGGGTCGATCTGGTCCAAGCTCCTTTTCCTCTGTTTTTCTTCCAGTGAACGCCTTGTGAAAGGGTGTTTTTGTAAGGAAATAACCAAATTTTCTTTGATTTCTGTGGTTCCACTTGAATTTGCCATTTCCTGAAAGTACCGGTCAGCTAGCTAAGGAGCAGGTGTGACAGTCGCGCATCTGTAGTTATATTAATGGCGGGTGTGAACATGAAAGATAGCGTTGAGAATTGTCCAATGACATTACATCAACAAACATAAAAACAATACCAATTCGCTGCCAATAAAAGTGTGGAGCTGCGCCCTGTGGAAAATCTGAAGCAACCAATTAGAGAGCAGCCTCAGGTCACCTGCTTGCCAAAAGTTGAAGGACTTAGATACACACTCATTTGGCCAGCGCCCTACACCCAGGAAGTATATGTATTCAGACAGAAATTAACCAAATACAACTTGATTTTGGAACCAATTTTTAATAAATGCTCATTGCGCATGTACGAGTAAACAATTTTTATTTTATAATTATTTCGCATTTAGGGGGGCGGCGCCCCGCATTCATGAACCGCCACTGAGCACTACCCAATGAAATCAGAATGGAATGGAATTAAATAAATAATATTTAAGTGTTCACCCGTTTCTATTACAAACTCACCAGACCGTGTTTGTGAAGAATGTACCCAACGGTCACAGTTCATTCCAACTCAAAGTAAGAACCCCAGCCTAAATATACTGGAGTTTTAAAATCCTGTCAGGAGCTTTAGAATATAACAGCTGGGCTGTCATCGATAAACATTAACCAGGCAGGTTGAGAGATGTAGACTAATGGATGTTGCTTTACTGTCATTGGCTGGCCAGGTTCAGAGATATAGACTAAAAAATGTTGCTTTCCTGTCATTGGCTGGCCAGGTTCAGAGATGTAGACTAACGGATGTTGCTTTACTCTCATTGGCTGGCCAGGTCCAGAGATGTAGACTAACAAATGTTGCTTTCCTGTCATTGGCTGGCCAGGTTCAGAGATGTAGACTAACAAACGTTGCTTTCTGTCATTGGCTGGCCAGGTTCAGAGATGTAGACTAAAAGTGTTGCTTTACTCTCATTGGCTGGCCAGGTTCAGAGATGTAAACTAACGGATGTTGCTTTACTCTCATTGGCTGGACTGGTTCAGAGATTGTAAACTAACGGATGTTGCTTTACTCTCATTGGCTGGCCAGGTTCAGAGATGTAGACTAAAGGATGTTGCTTTACTCTCATTAGCAGGCCAGGTTCAGCTATGTAGTCTAACATATGTTGCTTTACTCTCATTGGCTGGCCAGGTTCAGCGATGTAGTCTAACGGATGTTGCTTTACTCTCATTGGCTGCTCAGGTTCAGAGATGTAGCAGCCATGTGGAGTGACCCCTCGTCCATGTCTACATCCTGAAGCCCCAAACCGACTCCATCATCTGCAGCTTTCAGCAGGCTCCTCCCTCGGACCCATCCTGCACCTCTCATCCGTCCTGGCCCAGTTAACCATGCCCACTTAACCACACCCAGTTATCTGTCCACCTGACAATCAACCTCCAGCAGCTGTCCTCCTGGTGTGAGGAGGCAGCTGCTAAAATGGAGACAAAATGATGTCGTTTCGTTTTGTTCTTGTAGTGCTTTAGTTTAGTATTTCCGCATGCCAAACTCTTAGGATCCAGCTGTGTTATTCTTTGACTCCTGTTTGCTTGTATTGCTGAGTAGGGTTGTTAAGTCTTGCAATTCCCTTGGCCTTTGCCAAGAAAATAACATATAAAAAAGAAACAAAAAATAATGTACAAAAAAATGTAAAATTTCTTTAAAAAAACGTATAAAAATGTAATTGCATCTGATTGCTACTAGGCAATGCTGTTGGCTAGGAAACAGGTGTGATGTGATGCACCTATATAGGGATGTTGCCATAGTGTCCCTCTTAATGATAGAGGCAGTAGTTTTAATACAAGAAGGCAAGGAGGAAGTAGTCTCAGTCCAAAAAGCTCAGACATACATATACCAAGTTGGATTGTTTTCTGTTTTTTTTTCTTCTTTTTTTATGAAATGAAATGTTACCTTTGCTTATTTAACTTTCGTTCTGGTCTGGAGACTTGTTTTGCTAAAATGCTTCTATCAAAGAAAAAAAAAGTTTGGAGAGTATTTATAGTTTGGAAAGTTTTTATAGTTGTCAGCCCAAATTAATTAGTGAATCTGTCCTGATTACAAAGCTCTGGCAAAACGTGGAGAGAAAGCAGTGAAGAACTGCAGAGCATGTCATGTCGTACGGAAGTGTCAAATGCTTTCAGAACCATTCTTTTAGATTTCTGCCCTTTCCTTTTGCCTCCCCCACCCCCTCCCTCCCTCGATGTTCAAGGACAACATCTGAGTTGACTGGAATGGGCGCACTCTAAATTCTACCCATAATCCTTCACTGCATCACATGACCCTTTTAAGCCAATGGCATTGCACCTAGTTTGTTTTCTCTTTCTCTCTCTCTCTCTGTATTTGGCCTACCCTGCATTTTAAGTGATTATAACCCATTTATATACTATACTGTATACTCATTTAAATATTCCTGTTCAGTCTTCCTGTTCCACTTCCCTGTTGGTAAATTAATAGCTCCAGTCCTACTACCCATTGCTTCAAAGAACAATGTCATTTTTTTGACACTCTAGTACCGTACATGTTTCAAAAAGGCGCTCTGCACAACCATAAACTTCACTCTCATTCATTATTTTTTTCATTTCTGTGTCTTGTGTACTTTGGGCAGTCGAAGGAAAATCATTTAAAAGCCTTTACGGTGGCATGGGGGAAAATGCATGATAAAAAAATAGATTTTTTGAAAAATGCATATGGATTTTTAAGACTATGGGCCGTGTCACTTTAAGCTCAGGTGCCACGTACTAGCTTGTCCCCCATGTGTATCTACATGAGGTGCCATGACGATGCCCAAACAGACTTGAATTGGCATTCATTTTTCAGGTTTCACGAAATTAACTTGAAAGTTTTATGAAAACGTATGAAATTTGGACTGAAAGCAATACCTGTGGAATTTTGTAATAAAATAAGAATTACAGATGCAACTTTCGCACAGCACTGAATTTGTTGAGGAACGAAACAGTTATCCGATGTAGTTTCTGCTTCAAATCTGTGCAGTGGACTTGTGAAAATACTGAACTTGAGAATGGCTCCTCTTCCAAGTGTCTGTCACATCTTTCTGCAGCGAGTATGCAAGCACTCCACTGCAGTTATACGAGGCTCTCGCACACCGCCCCCCTCTAAAGACTTTATAAATTTCCTCCTTTTGTGCATTCTTTCTCCATGAATCCACAAAGGCCTGGGCTTTCTGTCTGCATGCATTCATTCATATGCAGAAGCTCAAAAATGCCCTTGTACATTTTTTTTTACACTTTCACCTGTGGCACACTGAATAAACACACAGTCTGACTCTACGCTTCAAATGGCCTCCGGACCATTTACCCAGCATTCCACATGAGAGCTGTCCTGAATGCAGAATTGTGTTGGGGCTGAAACAGATTTTTTAGGGCCGTGGAATGTTCTAGGGTTCTGGCCAGTGGCAGACACCAGAACCCGGTCTGCCTTCCTCTTACACATGATTGTTTCTTTCTCTTTTTCTTTGGTTTTTGTTCAAAAGGCCATCATGTTTGCTTCAGCAAATCCATGGTATTTCCAAAAATAAAAAGAAATAACTTTTATTTCTGGATTTAAAACAAGTTACAAAACAGATTAGATTTTCCCCTTTTGGTCAGATTATGTGATTATAAACAGCTTGAAATAATTTTGCTTTCAATAAAGGAAATGTTCTGCATTTAATATGTTTGTGCCAATATCCAGAACATGCACGTTATTATGTCCCTTATTGCAGTGTAATTATCTACGTTTACAAAGTGCAAACTTTGTAAATGAAACTTTATCCATGCTACTTCTGTATATTCCATATTTCATATATAACTGTAATTACGTCAGAACAGTGCTTTCCCCCCTCTGCTGGAATCACAAGCTGTTTCTAAGAGACGAGGGGAACGGGCGCTGTTTATAATCACATACACAAGCCTTGTTTTTTCCACAGTCCTTCCGTTCACTGTTTGCTTTTAGGTTATTTTAGTCTCTGTTGGGTTTTGATTTGTTGCCGTAGTTATTGACAATGTTAGTTATTGTAGCCCTTGGCCACTCCCCCGGAAATGGTGATCCGTATATCGGAAAGACCGAGCCCCCCGAAAACCGAACCCTCGTTTAACCGAGCCCCCAAAAAACCTGCGTGCTCACTTGCGGTTGCAGTGCTTCCTGAGACTGTGTAGTGTTTGGAAACACGTTATGTTATGTATCTAGGCCTCAACCGCATTTGAGTCAAAAATTTGTTTGGCACTATCACTTAAGTTGAATGTAAATCTTTCAACAACACAGATTAAGCAATGCAGTCTTTTTAAGCTGACTTTGAGAAACAGCATCGTTTTAAAGTGTGCTTGTTAATAACACTTATACATCGTAATACTCAAGGATGCTTTCTTTCTTTTTTGTTTTTAAGTAGGTTTTTGCCATGCATCCGAATGCATGCAACCGAGCCAAAGGCAACCTGATTTTAACTGGCTGGCAGCTGAAGGTGCTGAAATGTCAATGCTAGATGCTACAGGTGTGGAGCTACAATGCAGTGACACTGTATACTTGCCATTAGCACTGCAAGCAGAAGGAACATGAGCATGCTGTATCATCAGCATAAACTCATGAGGCGGTTCAGAGCAAAGTCACTGGATAATGTGAGTGAAGAATCGGTTTTTGCTGCGTTACCTGTGTACCTAGCTGGAAGAGATTTAGAGATTTCTCTGTTAGCACGTTGACCTGTGTTGAATATGATCAGCAGCTGTCAGTCAGACACATTTATTTATTACTTAACCTCACGTGGAAGAATGAAACAGGCCAGTCACAAATATTTATGCTAAAATGTCTTTATATTTTTGCTTTTAGTCGGCTCATATTATGTTGAGGATTATGGGGAATGCGTATTTAATTTAACAGTTCATATTCTGCAATAGTTATGTCATTTGATATTTTGCACAGCTTTGCGTTTTAATTCAAAATTATTTAAAGGATTTATTTTAGTTTAGTTTTTGATAATTTAGTCAGATTGTAACTAAAAAGCTTGTATGGAATGTTCTAATACAGTAGTCAATGAATAAGTCAGTGAAAAAAAAAACAATGCTCTTGGGCTGTGTATGTGTAGCATTTTATTGTGTTATTATTATTGTTATTATTATTATTGTTATTATGGGTACTAAGATAACACTACAGATGCTACTATTATTGACTGGTGTTTCGCTCATTTTATTCCATTAAAATCATTTGTATTTGATAAGTTTTTCTTAGCAGTATTGTGTTGTTGATAATGCAGCATCATTATTTGTGAGGCAGAGTATCAAGGTAATCTCACTACCTACTGAATGTCTAAAGTCATCGCTGTTGCAAGGAAATTCTGCATTATATTTCTAAGCAGCTGTACATTGCAAAGATGCAGCATAAGGCTGATATTTTAACCCTCTGAACACTGCTTATTACCTCTCACTCATCCGTTGTCCAAATTCATAGCATCACGTAATCATTCCTACATCCAGATTTACACCGGAAAACCAACAAAATAACTTCAGAGTGTGCAATAATCTTCCCTCTGCTATTTAAGGCTTGAGCTACAAAATAATGTTTTAACAGATTTGTCACTTCATTAACTTTACTACCATTTATCTTCTTTTATCTGTACTGGAGCTGCAAAAAAAGGAACATAATTCCCTTTCTGTCCATGTTTATGCATATTCTGCTGTTTGAAACTGTAGCAAAGAGTTCAGGATTCATTTTAAGTTGAATATTCGCTGCTTGCAGATGTATATTAGATTTAAATTATTGAGGTTAGGTTACATTTGAAATGTTTTGTAAAAAGGAAAAAAATAAACTTTCTTTTTCCCTTGATGAGATTCCTGCTTTTTGTGTTTTGCACATGTGTGTGTGCGTGCGTGCATGTTTTTGGAGTGTGGAGACATAAATAACAAACTTATTTGTGAATAGTTTGGCCGCTTTTATACATATGTATCTCTTATATAATGAAATCGCATGCATCACTTCCCAACTTGCCCAATGCATGCTGGGATATGACCAGGATAAACAGGTATAGATAATGGATGCATGGATCTCTTCCCGATCTATCAGTCTTGTTCATTCTTGTCATGACTTACAAAATCTTCGCCACTAGAGGGCTCACAGAGCCAACAAAGGAGAATGGCTTTTACGGGTAGATTCGGCATTTTATTTTTTATGATTTCTTTTTCTAAATGGGTGATAGTGTTTATCACCCATTCCGTTTATTCAATATTCCGTTTACCAAAATGAATCCAAATGCATAAATGAACTGATGAATCAAAAAAAAAAGATGAATCAGACAAACATCAAGTATAAATACATGTATAAGATATTAATTGCTAGTCTTTAAAAAGTCTCTGTCTTCAGAATTTGAGTTAGCATGCACGGCTCATGAATGAAAATTATTTCAAAGTATAGTAGGACAAGTTTAAGAGAAGCTAGATTAAATCGGTTTTTGTCCTTTCATTTTACTTTGGAATGAATTAGCCTAAATGAGTTAGTTACCTACATTACAACAGTTTTTGGTTATTTCTGAAAAACACCAAAATGTACTCACTAAATGGCAAAAAAAAAGTCAATAGTAAGGAAAGGTGTTAATAAAAAGGTTCTCGTGTTTTAATAAAACTATGCTGAAATGTGTTTGAGTGCCTAACATCAAAATGTGTAAGACATTTTCAAAAACAGAAAAACAAACATTTTTAAAATGCCATGTTTTGACTCATATTCATTTAACAACCATGCTGAAATAAATTAATAGAAATGTGCTTTACAAAATTTGATGAAAAATGTGTTGCAGTGGAAAAAAAAACAAAACAAACAAAACAAAAAAAACGTTGGTCTTATGTCCACAAAGTGAACAAATTCAAAAAGAATTATTAAATTATTTTTTGATTCAGATAGGCAGGAAATCATGTTATTTTAATAATGTCTTCAAATGAGTGGGAAATCATTTTTATTTACAGTTTTTCTCGATCGCTTACACACTATAACTGGGCCTATTAACTAAACATCCCAAACCATGACGCCGTCTACCAAAAGACAGACCCGTTTCCCAAAACTATAAACACTATTCCCGTTTTCACACATGATTCAGATTTGTTGAACTTTTTGTGAAAAGAGTCAAAATTGTTCATACACCAATCAGAACCTCAGGATATATAGATAAAAGGGCCAATGGTCAGTTTACTTGTTTTGGAACAATGGATCCACAATGGTAGAGGAAGAGGACACAGGAGAGGAGGAAGAGGAAGGGCAAGGGCTAGGAGACAAACGGTTTCTGATGAGATTCATGCAACTCTAGTTGACCATGTCCGTCTCCATGGGATGTCAATGAGGGAAGCTGGGCAAAGAATACAGCCGAATCTGAGCCGCTTCACAGTAGCCTCTATTATCCGGACCTTCAGAGAGGAAAATAGGTAGGTAATTTACATACTGCTCTCGACTGTAACTTTGGAGTGCTGTACTCTGCGCTGTTACAGCACATACATGTACTGTAGGCTAGCTAAAATAAATAAATAAATAAATAAAAAAGAAAGAAACGTCACCTTCTTTAATGGACTAGAAATCATTCGTATTGAATAACCAGGGTAAAACATGTGCACTAATATGATTTTCCAGTCTCATGTTCAAAGTGACAACAATGCCAAAAAAATGCAATTATGTTTTTTTTCTTCATTTGAATAGGCAGGACTAAGGTGAAATAAATTAAATAAAATGAGTTTTAAGATGTTTACGATTTAAAAATGATTTCAGTAGAAAATCACAAAAATACATCAGATGATAGTCTTACATCCATCCCTCCATCCATTATCTATACCCACTTATCCTGAGCAGGGTCGCGGGGGGTGCTGGAGCGAGAGGCAGGAATACACCCTGGACAGGCCACCAATCTATCACAGGGCATACACACCATTCACTCACACACTCACTTGTGAGCAATTTAGAGACTCCAATCTGCCTACCTGCATGTCTTCGGACTGTGGGAGGAAACCAGAGTACTCGGAGGAAACCCACATGGACACGGGGAGAACATGCAAACTCCACACAGCCGAGTTTCGAACCCACAAACATGCTGTGAGGCGACAGTGCTAAAATATTACATGTTTTTCATGAATTTTGTTGTGAAATCATCTTTATTGAAGAACCATGGTGAAATAAATGAGAAAATTAATCTGAAGATATTTATTATGATGAGCTAAATTCATAACAAGAGTTAAGAATGTAACTGGGATTCTATGAACTTCGAGAAGTGCTCACTGACCCTGTCTATCACTGACAGATGACATCCTGTGCCCCCCTCTTTTTTGCCCTATGTCATGTTCCAGCCACCCTGTGCCCCCCCTCTCTTCAGAGCGGGCAGTGTTTTGCCCTATTTCCTGTTTCAGCGCCTCACAGGCAAACTACCTCAGCTCTCGTCCACTTGGGCCTTTCTCCTGGCGATTACATCAGAGAAGCGTGTGAGCGAGCTCCATGCCCTGTCAGTCAGTGAGCTGGGTTTGAGATGGAGCCCAGATGGTTGTGGGGTCACGCTTTGGCCAAACATAGCATTTATCCCTGAAGTGCTCACTCATTCACAACTAAAAGGTTTGGTTCTCCTCAGAGTGAGGGGGATGGGAGTGAGAACTTGTGCTGCCCAGAATGGATTCTGAAGACCTATGCTGAAGTGACTGTGCCTATTCAGCAGACAGAAAGGTTATGCTCTATGTAAGCAATGTCTGTCCCGCTGGATTGTGAATGTGATTTCACCATGGACATGGAATGGGAAATCTTTCTCCGTTTGCCAGGGTGAAAAGCCGCTCTACCAGGAGTGTTGCCACCTCATGGGCAGCATTGAGGGGACTGCCCCTGGGCACCACATGTGCCGTGGCCTGACGGTCATCGCCTCACACTTTTTAAAGGTTTTAAAAGTTAGTGTCGCTGCCTCCCTCCGTTTGTTTGCTGAGCCAGTATTACACAGTGCCTCAGGCACTCATCCATATTACGCACTGCCTCAGGCACTCATCCATATTACGCACTGCCTCAGGCGCTCATCCATATTACGCACTGCCTCAGGCGCTCATCCAGTACTACGCACTGCCTCTGGCGGTCACTACGCACTGCCTCAGACGGTCATCCATATTACGCACTGCCTCAGGCACTCATCCATATTACGCACTGCCTCAGGCGCTCATCCATATTACGCACTGCCTCAGGTGCTCATCCAGTACTACGCACTGCCTCTGGTGGTCACTACGCACTGCCTCAGACGGTCATCCAGTACTACGCACTGCCTCAGGCGCTCACCCATATTACGCACTGCCTCAGGTGCTCATCCAGTACTACGCACTGCCTCTGGCGGTCACTACGCACTGCCTCAGACGGTCATCCATATTACGCACTGCCTCAGGCACTCATCCATATTACGCACTGCCTCAGGCGCTCATCCATATTACGCACTGCCTCAGGCGCTCATCCATATTACGCACTGCCTCAGGCGCTCATCCATATTACGCACTGCCTCAGGTGCTCATCCAGTACTACGCACTGCCTCTGGCGGTCACTACGCACTGCCTCTGGCGGTCACTACGCACTGCCTCAGACGGTCATCCAGTACTACGCACTGCCTCAGGCACTCATCCATATTACGCACTGCCTCAGGCGCTCATCCATATTACGCACTGCCTCAGACGGTCATCCAGTACTACGCACTGCCTCAGGCGGTCATCCAGTACTACGCACTGCCTCAGGTGCTCATCCAGTACTACGCACTGCCTCTGGCGGTCACTACGCACTGCCTCAGACGGTCATCCAGTACTACGCACTGCCTCTGGAGGTCATCCAGTATTACGCACTGCCTCAGGCGGTCATCCAGTATTACGCACTGCCTCAGGAGGTCATCCAGTACTATGCACTGCCTCAGGAGGTCATCCAGTACTACGCACTGCCTCAGGAGGTCATCCAGTACTACGCACTGCCTCAGGAGGTCATCCAGTACTATGCACTGCCTTAGACGCTCATCCAGTACTACGCACTGCCTCAGGAGGTCATCCAGTACTACGCACTGCCTCAGGAGGTCATCCAGTACTACGCACTGCCTCAGGCGGTCATCCAATACTACGCACTGCCTCAGGCGGTCATCCAGTATTACGCACTGCCTCAGGCGGTCATCCAGTATTACGCACTGCCTCAGGCGGTCACTACACACTGTCTCAGGCCTCATCCAGTACTACGCACTGTCTCAGGCCTCATCCAGTATTACGCACTGCCTCAGACGGTCATCCAGTATTACGCACTGCCTCAGGAGGTCATCCAGTACTACGCACTGCCTCAGGAGGTCATCCAGTACTACGCACTGCCTCAGGAGGTCATCCAGTACTACGCACTGCCTCAGGCGGTCATCCAGTGCTACGCACTGCCTCAGGAGGTCATCCAGTGCTACGCACTGCCTCAGACGGTCATCCAGTACTACGCACTGCCTCAGACGCTCATCCAGTACTACGCACTGCCTCAGGCGCTCATCCAGTACTACGCACTGCCTCAGGCGATCATCCAGTACTATGCACTGGCGATGAGGAAGGATGAAATAAAACTATAGTTTTATGTCCAAAAGTGACAATAAAGCAAAAAAAAATGGTCATTTGTTAAATCTGATGGATGGGAAGTAATTTTTATTTAACAACCAGGGTGAAATAAGTGCATTAATATGTCTTTGACAAAATTTATGATGAAATACATGTTTCAGCTGAAAATGAGCAAAATATGTGAGAGGACACTTATGTCCAAAAAGAAAACAAACATGCAAAAATGTCATTGTTAATTTTTCATTTAGATGGACAGTAAATGATTTTTAATTGAAAATAATTTTCTTTCCATCTGAATAAAAAAAATTACATTTTCAAATGTGCTATTTTTTTATCTACTTTTAACAATTAGACTATATTGTTATGCATTTTGTAATTTTCCACTGAAACACCTTTGTTTTCATAGAGTTCTTGAAACACATTTCTGTTCATTTATTTCACTGTGGTTCTTACATAAACATGATCTCCTATCTGTCTGTGTGAGCTCTCAGGCTCCATCCCCATGAAGACTCTGGAACGTTCCACATCACCCAGAACCAGCCCTGACCAATTTGGTGCCCTCAGCAAGACTTTAGCTGGTGCTCCTTGCATCGCAGCCAATTCCACATACACATATAAGACTAATCAATAATGAAAATGCAAAGGCTTACAACTATTAATTACAAAAGGCGATGGAAAACGAAAAGCATTTTAATTGGGATGGCAGGTATGCCATCCCGCCAAGTTATGCCTTGGCGGGGGCATGCCCCATACCTATCTCCTTCTTCTCCTCCTTCTTCTTCTTCTTCTTCTTCTCATTCTTATTTTTCCTGCCGCCTATCCCACTAACAACATGTCTCCCCATTGGACATTTTACCGACACCAGCCAAATCTTCACCTACACGGCCCAATCAAAAACTCACATACACACGCAAAATACCCATACCTTTTTACTCTGAAACATTTCCAGTTTAAACAGCTAGTTTGCCTGTGGCCTAGTGGGCACGGCCCCAGTCTTGGGAACATGGGGTTCTAGGTTCAAGCCCAGCTAGGAACATGTTTCTTTAACCTGCTTTTACCCTCAGTAATAATTGTCTACTACTTCTCAATTATTGCTTTTGCACCATATCTACCCGCCGTTCACCGAACGTATACACTGCATTATGACGTACCATCTGCACGTTCAGTTATTAACCAGCTACAATATTGCAAAGCCATATGGATTCAACGGGAGCTCTTCTGTGCTTACTGGCCTGTGTTCTTCTTTAAAACCACGGACAGGTTTGCTAATGATATTTCACGCATTGCATAGCTACGTCATGGTGCTGCAATAACAAAGTCACAGACTGGTAAACCTCCGGTTGAAGGATTGAATCCCGCCTCGCCCTCATGCAGATAATTTCCTCTTTTACACTAACGTTTTCTTATGCTTCTATTTGCTTTACCAAAACTCACTCACAGCCACCCATATGCATTTCATGACGGCAAATGTATTCCTTTCATTAAAAAGTTACACCGGTTCACCACTGTGCCATTTCTACTAACTATATTTCTTCACTTGGCTACCGTACAAAACCTTCTTATCAGCAAACACCACGTTTCTACATTCATGTTACCTCGCCCTGTTCTCTATCTAGCCACATACAAACAATTACTACGTATGTACGTTCTGCAACTCCCCATTAAAACATTACATTTAAAATCATGACTCACTCATAATTATAACTACTACTACTGAACATAAGAAAAGCACATCAGTGCAATAGATTTCACACGTTACTTAACCCTCCACTTTAACGACGCATGTTGTATACAGACTGTTACATAAACCGTTCGATAAGGAAACTAAGGTCGCTCATGGTCACTTCATTTACTTCGCACTTATAGTCTGTGATCATATCAACCTTCACCTACATGCCCATTCTCCTAAAAACATATTGTTCCAACTACGCAATTTCATCACTTCTCCTAATTTATCTCACGCTTGTTATTTTCTCATATGCAAAGCCTGCTGGGACATACGCGTCTGCTCCTATTCTCCACTATCAAGTTTTCCGGTTCTAGCTTAGCAAAACAGCGAAGAGGATTCATACCTGCAGATAAGCCTATCAAAATGCCTTATAAACCATACAAACACTAAAAGTGCATCTCCACGAAATAACAGACAACGGAGCAGGACAGAAGGGTACACAAGTTGCGACCTAGGGAGCTCTAATTCTACGGGCTTGCTGATTCTTTTGTCAATCAAAGCTCGTTGGATGGCCATCAAATCCGTGAGTACATACACTGGCCATATTTCACCTGCGTTTCTGATGCGTTTTAACTTACGCCACCGCACCCTTTGTCACAGCCACTTTTTTACATATATAGCAAACTACGCACTGCCTCAGACGGTCATCCAGTACTACGCACTGCCTCAGGCACTCATCCATATTACGCACTGCCTCAGGCGCTCATCCATATTACGCACTGCCTCAGACGGTCATCCAGTACTACGCACTGCCTCAGGCGGTCATCCAGTACTACGCACTGCCTCAGGTGCTCATCCAGTACTACGCACTGCCTCTGGCGGTCACTACGCACTGCCTCAGACGGTCATCCAGTACTACGCACTGCCTCAGGAGGTCATCCAGTACTACGCACTGCCTCAGGCGGTCATCCAATACTACGCACTGCCTCAGGCGGTCATCCAGTATTACGCACTGCCTCAGGCGGTCATCCAGTATTACGCACTGCCTCAGGCGGTCACTACACACTGTCTCAGGCCTCATCCAGTACTACGCACTGTCTCAGGCCTCATCCAGTATTACGCACTGCCTCAGACGGTCATCCAGTATTACGCACTGCCTCAGGAGGTCATCCAGTACTACGCACTGCCTCAGGAGGTCATCCAGTACTACGCACTGCCTCAGGAGGTCATCCAGTACTACGCACTGCCTCAGGCGGTCATCCAGTGCTACGCACTGCCTCAGGAGGTCATCCAGTGCTACGCACTGCCTCAGACGGTCATCCAGTACTACGCACTGCCTCAGACGCTCATCCAGTACTACGCACTGCCTCAGGCGCTCATCCAGTACTACGCACTGCCTCAGGCGATCATCCAGTACTATGCACTGGCGATGAGGAAGGATGAAATAAAACTATAGTTTTATGTCCAAAAGTGACAATAAAGCAAAAAAAAATGGTCATTTGTTAAATCTGATGGATGGGAAGTAATTTTTATTTAACAACCAGGGTGAAATAAGTGCATTAATATGTCTTTGACAAAATTTATGATGAAATACATGTTTCAGCTGAAAATGAGCAAAATATGTGAGAGGACACTTATGTCCAAAAAGAAAACAAACATGCAAAAATGTCATTGTTAATTTTTCATTTAGATGGACAGTAAATGATTTTTAATTGAAAATAATTTTCTTTCCATCTGAATAAAAAAAATTACATTTTCAAATGTGCTATTTTTTTATCTACTTTTAACAATTAGACTATATTGTTATGCATTTTGTAATTTTCCACTGAAACACCTTTGTTTTCATAGAGTTCTTGAAACACATTTCTGTTCATTTATTTCACTGTGGTTCTTACATAAACATGATCTCCTATCTGTCTGTGTGAGCTCTCAGGCTCCATCCCCATGAAGACTCTGGAACGTTCCACATCACCCAGAACCAGCCCTGACCAATTTGGTGCCCTCAGCAAGACTTTAGCTGGTGCTCCTTGCATCGCAGCCAATTCCACATACACATATAAGACTAATCAATAATGAAAATGCAAAGGCTTACAACTATTAATTACAAAAGGCGATGGAAAACGAAAAGCATTTTAATTGGGATGGCAGGTATGCCATCCCGCCAAGTTATGCCTTGGCGGGGGCATGCCCCATACCTATCTCCTTCTTCTCCTCCTTCTTCTTCTTCTTCTTCTTCTCATTCTTATTTTTCCTGCCGCCTATCCCACTAACAACATGTCTCCCCATTGGACATTTTACCGACACCAGCCAAATCTTCACCTACACGGCCCAATCAAAAACTCACATACACACGCAAAATACCCATACCTTTTTACTCTGAAACATTTCCAGTTTAAACAGCTAGTTTGCCTGTGGCCTAGTGGGCACGGCCCCAGTCTTGGGAACATGGGGTTCTAGGTTCAAGCCCAGCTAGGAACATGTTTCTTTAACCTGCTTTTACCCTCAGTAATAATTGTCTACTACTTCTCAATTATTGCTTTTGCACCATATCTACCCGCCGTTCACCGAACGTATACACTGCATTATGACGTACCATCTGCACGTTCAGTTATTAACCAGCTACAATATTGCAAAGCCATATGGATTCAACGGGAGCTCTTCTGTGCTTACTGGCCTGTGTTCTTCTTTAAAACCACGGACAGGTTTGCTAATGATATTTCACGCATTGCATAGCTACGTCATGGTGCTGCAATAACAAAGTCACAGACTGGTAAACCTCCGGTTGAAGGATTGAATCCCGCCTCGCCCTCATGCAGATAATTTCCTCTTTTACACTAACGTTTTCTTATGCTTCTATTTGCTTTACCAAAACTCACTCACAGCCACCCATATGCATTTCATGACGGCAAATGTATTCCTTTCATTAAAAAGTTACACCGGTTCACCACTGTGCCATTTCTACTAACTATATTTCTTCACTTGGCTACCGTACAAAACCTTCTTATCAGCAAACACCACGTTTCTACATTCATGTTACCTCGCCCTGTTCTCTATCTAGCCACATACAAACAATTACTACGTATGTACGTTCTGCAACTCCCCATTAAAACATTACATTTAAAATCATGACTCACTCATAATTATAACTACTACTACTGAACATAAGAAAAGCACATCAGTGCAATAGATTTCACACGTTACTTAACCCTCCACTTTAACGACGCATGTTGTATACAGACTGTTACATAAACCGTTCGATAAGGAAACTAAGGTCGCTCATGGTCACTTCATTTACTTCGCACTTATAGTCTGTGATCATATCAACCTTCACCTACATGCCCATTCTCCTAAAAACATATTGTTCCAACTACGCAATTTCATCACTTCTCCTAATTTATCTCACGCTTGTTATTTTCTCATATGCAAAGCCTGCTGGGACATACGCGTCTGCTCCTATTCTCCACTATCAAGTTTTCCGGTTCTAGCTTAGCAAAACAGCGAAGAGGATTCATACCTGCAGATAAGCCTATCAAAATGCCTTATAAACCATACAAACACTAAAAGTGCATCTCCACGAAATAACAGACAACGGAGCAGGACAGAAGGGTACACAAGTTGCGACCTAGGGAGCTCTAATTCTACGGGCTTGCTGATTCTTTTGTCAATCAAAGCTCGTTGGATGGCCATCAAATCCGTGAGTACATACACTGGCCATATTTCACCTGCGTTTCTGATGCGTTTTAACTTACGCCACCGCACCCTTTGTCACAGCCACTTTTTTACATATATAGCAAACTACGCACTGCCTCAGACGGTCATCCAGTACTACGCACTGCCTCAGGCACTCATCCATATTACGCACTGCCTCAGGCGCTCATCCATATTACGCACTGCCTCAGACGGTCATCCAGTACTACGCACTGCCTCAGGCGGTCATCCAGTACTACGCACTGCCTCAGGTGCTCATCCAGTACTACGCACTGCCTCTGGCGGTCACTACGCACTGCCTCAGACGGTCATCCAGTACTACGCACTGCCTCTGGAGGTCATCCAGTATTACGCACTGCCTCAGGCGGTCATCCAGTATTACGCACTGCCTCAGGAGGTCATCCAGTACTATGCACTGCCTCAGGAGGTCATCCAGTACTACGCACTGCCTCAGGAGGTCATCCAGTACTACGCACTGCCTCAGGAGGTCATCCAGTACTATGCACTGCCTTAGACGCTCATCCAGTACTACGCACTGCCTCAGGAGGTCATCCAGTACTACGCACTGCCTCAGGAGGTCATCCAGTACTACGCACTGCCTCAGGCGGTCATCCAATACTACGCACTGCCTCAGGCGGTCATCCAGTATTACGCACTGCCTCAGGCGGTCATCCAGTATTACGCACTGCCTCAGGCGGTCACTACACACTGTCTCAGGCCTCATCCAGTACTACGCACTGTCTCAGGCCTCATCCAGTATTACGCACTGCCTCAGACGGTCATCCAGTATTACGCACTGCCTCAGGAGGTCATCCAGTACTACGCACTGCCTCAGGAGGTCATCCAGTACTACGCACTGCCTCAGGAGGTCATCCAGTACTACGCACTGCCTCAGGCGGTCATCCAGTGCTACGCACTGCCTCAGGAGGTCATCCAGTGCTACGCACTGCCTCAGACGGTCATCCAGTACTACGCACTGCCTCAGACGCTCATCCAGTACTACGCACTGCCTCAGGCGCTCATCCAGTACTACGCACTGCCTCAGGCGATCATCCAGTACTATGCACTGGCGATGAGGAAGGATGAAATAAAACTATAGTTTTATGTCCAAAAGTGACAATAAAGCAAAAAAAAATGGTCATTTGTTAAATCTGATGGATGGGAAGTAATTTTTATTTAACAACCAGGGTGAAATAAGTGCATTAATATGTCTTTGACAAAATTTATGATGAAATACATGTTTCAGCTGAAAATGAGCAAAATATGTGAGAGGACACTTATGTCCAAAAAGAAAACAAACATGCAAAAATGTCATTGTTAATTTTTCATTTAGATGGACAGTAAATGATTTTTAATTGAAAATAATTTTCTTTCCATCTGAATAAAAAAAATTACATTTTCAAATGTGCTATTTTTTTATCTACTTTTAACAATTAGACTATATTGTTATGCATTTTGTAATTTTCCACTGAAACACCTTTGTTTTCATAGAGTTCTTGAAACACATTTCTGTTCATTTATTTCACTGTGGTTCTTACATAAACATGATCTCCTATCTGTCTGTGTGAGCTCTCAGGCTCCATCCCCATGAAGACTCTGGAACGTTCCACATCACCCAGAACCAGCCCTGACCAATTTGGTGCCCTCAGCAAGACTTTAGCTGGTGCTCCTTGCATCGCAGCCAATTCCACATACACATATAAGACTAATCAATAATGAAAATGCAAAGGCTTACAACTATTAATTACAAAAGGCGATGGAAAACGAAAAGCATTTTAATTGGGATGGCAGGTATGCCATCCCGCCAAGTTATGCCTTGGCGGGGGCATGCCCCATACCTATCTCCTTCTTCTCCTCCTTCTTCTTCTTCTTCTTCTTCTCATTCTTATTTTTCCTGCCGCCTATCCCACTAACAACATGTCTCCCCATTGGACATTTTACCGACACCAGCCAAATCTTCACCTACACGGCCCAATCAAAAACTCACATACACACGCAAAATACCCATACCTTTTTACTCTGAAACATTTCCAGTTTAAACAGCTAGTTTGCCTGTGGCCTAGTGGGCACGGCCCCAGTCTTGGGAACATGGGGTTCTAGGTTCAAGCCCAGCTAGGAACATGTTTCTTTAACCTGCTTTTACCCTCAGTAATAATTGTCTACTACTTCTCAATTATTGCTTTTGCACCATATCTACCCGCCGTTCACCGAACGTATACACTGCATTATGACGTACCATCTGCACGTTCAGTTATTAACCAGCTACAATATTGCAAAGCCATATGGATTCAACGGGAGCTCTTCTGTGCTTACTGGCCTGTGTTCTTCTTTAAAACCACGGACAGGTTTGCTAATGATATTTCACGCATTGCATAGCTACGTCATGGTGCTGCAATAACAAAGTCACAGACTGGTAAACCTCCGGTTGAAGGATTGAATCCCGCCTCGCCCTCATGCAGATAATTTCCTCTTTTACACTAACGTTTTCTTATGCTTCTATTTGCTTTACCAAAACTCACTCACAGCCACCCATATGCATTTCATGACGGCAAATGTATTCCTTTCATTAAAAAGTTACACCGGTTCACCACTGTGCCATTTCTACTAACTATATTTCTTCACTTGGCTACCGTACAAAACCTTCTTATCAGCAAACACCACGTTTCTACATTCATGTTACCTCGCCCTGTTCTCTATCTAGCCACATACAAACAATTACTACGTATGTACGTTCTGCAACTCCCCATTAAAACATTACATTTAAAATCATGACTCACTCATAATTATAACTACTACTACTGAACATAAGAAAAGCACATCAGTGCAATAGATTTCACACGTTACTTAACCCTCCACTTTAACGACGCATGTTGTATACAGACTGTTACATAAACCGTTCGATAAGGAAACTAAGGTCGCTCATGGTCACTTCATTTACTTCGCACTTATAGTCTGTGATCATATCAACCTTCACCTACATGCCCATTCTCCTAAAAACATATTGTTCCAACTACGCAATTTCATCACTTCTCCTAATTTATCTCACGCTTGTTATTTTCTCATATGCAAAGCCTGCTGGGACATACGCGTCTGCTCCTATTCTCCACTATCAAGTTTTCTGGTTCTAGCTTAGCAAAACAGCGAAGAGGATTCATACCTGCAGATAAGCCTATCAAAATGCCTTATAAACCATACAAACACTAAAAGTGCATCTCCACGAAATAACAGACAACGGAGCAGGACAGAAGGGTACACAAGTTGCGACCTAGGGAGCTCTAATTCTACGGGCTTGCTGATTCTTTTGTCAATCAAAGCTCGTTGGATGGCCATCAAATCCGTGAGTACATACACTGGCCATATTTCACCTGCGTTTCTGATGCGTTTTAACTTACGCCACCGCACCCTTTGTCACAGCCACTTTTTTACATATATAGCAAACCGAAACTGCTAAACGGTACACGCTCATCAGACTGTACAAATTCACACAAGGATAGCCATAATCCGCAACCGTTTCTTACAGGGTCACTTCACATTTCACACTCTCATAATAACACGCTTTGCGAAAAGAAATGATATCTCATAAAAAAAACACGTTTTCAACGTACAAAAATGCCATGTTACTCATACATACAAGACATACACCATCTATAACTCATTCATTCAGACTGCCAAAATGCAGGCCTGCCATTAAAAGTATTGATATCAAAATGACGCCAAGTTACGGTACTACAAACAATATAGGCTATCTTGCCTCACCGAAATTAAATAAGATGTATTCCAAAGCAATGCTACCCAATATTTCCTCAATTCTTTCAAGTCACTTGGCCCTGTGTGTATAAGCATGCAGTACATGGACAGGCCAAACATATGTGTGGATGGCTTTCTCACAGTCAAGATTGATTGAACAGGCGTCTATATGTCCAATTTGTATTGGTATGTATGTATTTCGCTGCCCAGCCTTTCTGTTGCGTGAATGATTGTATGTTTCTTGGTATAAATGTCTGTTTTCTGGAGAAATATGCTTCCTGTAGTTACTGACCAGCAGTTTTCTACATGAATTTCAATGTGTTCCATGAGGCAATTCGAAATATTTCACACTTTGATCTGACACAAAGTTTGCATGACATTGTAAAATGGTAAGATTACAGAACACAGGGCCAAGTGACTTGAAAGAATTGAGGAAATATTGGGTAGCATTGCTTTGGAATACATCTTATTTAATTTTGGTGAGGCAAGATCACCTATACTGTTTGTAGTACCGTAACTTGGCGTCATTTGGATATCAATACTTTTAATGGCAGGCCTGGATTTTGGCAATCTGAATGAATGAGTTATAGACGGTGTATGTCTTGTATGTGTGAGTAACTTGGCATTTTTGTACGTTGAAAACGTGTTTTTTATGAGATTGACTATTACAAGCAGGGCTAACGTTGGCTAACTAGACTTAAACAACGGCTTGGCTCAATACTCGATTCTGATTGGTCCAAGGGTGGGCATTATTTCTCAGTAAAGGGACACCTCGGCATTTTAACAGTTGTAAAATCAATGCGCTACAAAATCCAGCATTCTAAAGCAGTTAAAACAGCAACATTATTCTTTCGATTTTGAATTTTTGTTACGTCTCCTCCCCTTTTCAATGTCCAATTTCGCAATAGATGGCAACGCTGAATCAAGGTTGTAATTACTGGCTTCATTTAGGGATGCCAACCATCCCGCAAAATAGTGAATCCTCCCTTATTTGGACAGTAGAATATGCGTTCCATATTTAACTCATGGCTTTTCATCCGTATCTTTGTGAACGATTCCGTTTGTAGTAACCGCTATTTTGAATACAATACAATAGTTAGCTATATAGCTAGCCGGGATAACAAGCATGCTGTGAGACCATTCTGACCTAAAACCCAGAATTTTAATATTGGCTAGGTGACAAGTGACGGCGAACCTATCATAAAGCTAACTGGCATTCAAACCCGGTTTCAGAGTGTCAGAGTGCAATATCTACACTGCGAGACAGCAAGACAGAGGTAGGGAGATTAATTTGATAGAGTTATGGTTTCATGTAGCTTTCTTAAATAATGTAGGCTAATGACAAAAATGACCAAAATTGGTGCTAATTGTACTATGGTATAAAACAAGAAGGAATTGTTTTTTCTTGATAGAATCGTTGGTTTCATAGAATTAACGACCAGAGGTTTTTGCTTAACAACGGAGCAAATAGAACTACCGACGACAGTTTTGGTTCGTGCAGCACACTTAAAAGAAAAAGTGTATTTCTCAAAATTATGTTGTAGGTCATTCCCAAACACCTGAATATTTCCCTAATGAATTTAAGGTGGGAGTAACTGATGTTAACTCTAGCTATTAAATTAGCGAACGTTACTATCGTCCAAAGTAAGCTATACACTCTGCGCCAACGGTAACTACTATGCAAAAGATCAACTATTCATTCATCACATTACCTCTGTCTTTTTCCCGGGAGCGGCGAGGCCGCAGTGGAGATGGCAAAAATTCAACTTTGACCTCCTCGCCGCGTCGCGGTAACCAATCTGATGTGATATAATGATCCGTCAAGTAAATTGTCCCTATTTTTTTCTAATTTTAGTTCCACATTCTATCGTTCCACAATGGAGGACCTAACTCGTAATTTCCACATCGGGTTTCCCGACTTAATAAAATCTCCTACAGAGACACTGATAAGAGGAAATAGCGTGGAAATTGTCGGTGGCTCTGCAATGTAGTTATCGCCGTTAGCTACTATCACTGTCCAGTCTGAATAAAAATCATTTTTGCAGTAATCTAGCTCTGAAAATGTTAATAAGCTGCCTAGCTAGGCTAACTAATGTGTAGCTATAGTGAGTAACAACAAACAATAACAAACAAAAAAAATCTTCCTAATGTATTAGTTGCTAGTTGTTCGTTTCTACCAGCCACCTAGCTAGCTAATCAGATACAACTTTGAAGGAATTATCTGGCTAATTCGTCAGACAATGTTTTTGTTGTTGGTTGTAGACATTAAACAGCCTAGCTAGGCAGCTGACTAACATCTTTCAGATCTAGGTTACTGCAAAATGATTTTTATACAGACATGACAATGAATATGAAACGATATTAAACCCGGTCAACATTTAACGAACACAACTGTCTGTCAAATATAGGTGACACGCCCACAAACAGCCGACTGTGGGGACGCGGCGCGGCGACAAGCGGCCGTTGCCGCGTATAGTGTGGTTTCAGCATTAGTGTCATGGTTCCTTATTTCGTTTGTTGTGCGGCGCCGTTTCGTGCTAATCGGCTACTCAGTAGGCTATCCCTGTTGAGCAAACTGAGTGCTGTTTCAGGTAACTGAGTGTGGTAATCTTCAGGACCGCCTGAGGGCGCTCCGTGATTGCTTTTGATTACGACCGATTGTTAGCACCTGATTTAGAGAGCTTAAATTCACGGCAGATCTATTCTTCTCTTTAGTGCCTACTCACGTTACACGAAAGCCGGTAAGTAAAAAGCTCTTTTAGAGAAAAGTGTTGTAAGGAAAAAGGTATAGAATTTTGAATATAGCTTTTTGTTTTGATTAGTAGTAAGACTTCGGTCCTACTAGCCACTTAGCTTTATTCTTTATTTTCCTTTAAACGCCGTTTTTGCCTTCCTCGTTACGAGGCACATTTTCTTTGCTTTTCTCCCGACTGCACTGCAGTCTTACTAAAATACGCCTTAGTTCGTTCTCCCGCAGAGACTATTAGGCTATTTTGTGTTGGGGTATTCCTTAGGAGTCTTTTCTTTTCGTTACCCCTTCCTCAAGTCTCTACTGAGACCTAGTAGTTTCCACTTCGGTGGAATTTAAAGAAACCCCCTTTTGAATTCACTGTAGCTGCGTGTGGTCGTTAACACTTCCCCACCCTCACAATATGTATGTATGGACCTAAAATAGACATGAACATGGGTAGCTACATGGTCCCATTTGTTATAAACCTATTGTGCTAGCCATCGAATCGTCTGATTGCAACCGACTGCGCATACTAGTACGTTAGATTACTTACTGCTCGATTCGAAGGGGGTGATTTGGTTTACGTTAGGGCTCCATTAAATGGAATGATATTTGGTGCTGTATCTCATTTTTTCGGGTGTCAAGATTATTATTATTATTATTATTATTATTATTTTGTGTGTCAAACGGTCAGGGGCTGGACGAAAAACATCCGGGGCTTCCCGGAAGCCCACCCCTAGCGACGCCCTGTTTGAGACCGACCGAGTGGTCATATATAGGCTGTGTCCCAAACCGCATACTTCCATGCTCCACACTACCGTGCTCCGGAATATGCACTCCAGGCAAGGCCTGGGACTACGCACTCCGAACCATGGAAGTGCGGTAGCACGGAGAAACAGTTAAATGTGTGGGATGCACTCAAGCGGCCAAAACCAGACTTCGTTTTTGAAGCTCATTTCCTGGTGTTGTAGTTCCTGGTTGCTCACTAGCGCCACTACGGATGGCTCCAGTATAGGTGTTTTCATATCCGGTTTCCATGTAAGTCTACGGTACAAATGCGATCAAAATACAAAGTCAATAATTTTTTCTCACAAGAACAAATTTGAACTTAAATTTGAAGCAATTTGAACTTAATTGAATTAAATTCGCCTATGTACTGCATGTTCAAACCCCAGCCACATTTTCTATGACGCTTATTTGATATAAGTGACATCATATCTGAAGAGTGGAGGGTCCAAGGTATTCAAAACACCCCCATTTCATTGAGACAACATGTCCAGGGGAGGCAGCAGTGCATAGTTGATGTTACCAGGTAGCACAGAATGTTGAAGTAACGCATTTTAAATTACTCTAATTCTTGCCTTACCATTCAGTTAAACTCATGTACTGATGTAATGTTGTATTAGATATTGCAATAATAATTAAAAGTAATGGGTGTATCTTCAATTCTCCTTTTAAATTTTTGCATTGTCATTGTTAAAAATGTAGGGGAAAAAATGAAGACAGATTTGTTTGTAATTAATATTAGTGTTGTGAATAGTTTTACAATGTCTGTGTTTAAAATCGAAGTTGTTTTAATATTGTACAAATAGAAAACGAATAGTTCATATTTTAGGACAACTGCAGTCCGATTTGTCCTTAATTTCATTTTGTTGAACGTAACATTGGTTTTATCGTCGGACTTTTATTTTGAAATTTTCAGACCCGCGCGAAAGTCCTTACTGTCACTAGCTTCACACTGCTCCGAAACTATCGGTGAAATTCCGGTAGTAAACCTGAGGGGAATAACGTGAGAGCATTTATTTCATACCGTATTTATTTCGTATTTATTCAAGCGGACTTGACACCGTTACCTATTTAAATGCAAGTCCTGTAAAAAATTACACAACTGTCTAAATGGGGGGAAAAAACAACTTAATACATATACATTTTAGTTATATTGATACGACCTCTTTTACGATATCAACTTTTAGACTAGGAACACGCTTGGAATTCCTTAATCGCGACCATTATTAAGTAGCCTACATTGGTGCAAATGCCGCTTCACAGTTTCCAACTGTACTCCTAATGGCTATTTTGCTTCCTGCGACTTGGGTGACAACTGTGAATATGTAACGGATCGCTAGAAATGCTAGTAGGGACGAGCCTTTTTCAATTAACCTGAAATACACAAGACGGGACACAATCTTAGCTGTAACTATCGGAGAAATTTAGATGGTAGACCCGAGGAGAATAATGTTAATTTGTTAGTTCGCTAGCTGAATTGGTACTGTATAAGTAGGCTGTGTTACTGAAATACTCTGATATAACCAGTTATCAGCAACATTTCATCGGCATAGCTAATCTGTTAAATTGAATTCTCCATTTTTGCTATCGTTCGTATGTCAGAACAGAACCGGATGGCGACGTTTTTCAGTGAACAATCTACCCCATAATGAAGTTGCAATTGCACTGTAAACAATCATGTGTTGTGTTCATTATTTTCGCGCTGTTTACCAGCGCGTGAACAACTGGGTATGCAGTAAGTTAGGCGACAGAAATTGAGCCCATTATGTTCGTGATGGTCATGCTACTTTTCATGGGGTGGTACATTGTGTGCATCTGATTGTGTCGTCGCTTCTGCCGTCCCCCGCGATTCAGATAAGCGTATCATAACTTAATTTGTTTCTGCTGTTGCTAGTTAGCGAACATAGTTGTGTGTAATTTAGGTAGCCTAATCTTTTTTTTAAAACTTGTCTCAACTGTTGCTAGTCAGCAAGCTTAGTTGGGCGTTAGCTGAGAATATCTGTAGTTGACTTGCTGTTGTTAGTTAGTTAAAGGCGTTAGTGAAACTGTGTGTGGGGATTGGTGTTTAACTGCCCCGTATTGTTGAGCTAATTTCGAGGAGCTTCACCTGGTGCTATTTAAGTGGTGTTCATCTGTGGTTCAACAGTGTGCATCTGATTGTGTCGTCGCTTCTGCCGTCCCCCGCGATTCAGATAAGCGTATCATAACTTAATTTGTTTCTGCTGTTGCTAGTTAGCGAACATAGTTGTGTGTAATTTAGGTAGCCTAATCTTTTTTTAAAACTTGTCTCAACTGTTGCTAGTCAGCAAGCTTAGTTGGGCGTTAGCTGAGAATATCTGTAGTTGACTTGCTGTTGTTAGTTAGTTAAAGGCGTTAGTGAAACTGTGTGTGGGGATTGGTGTTTAACTGCCCCGTATTGTTGAGCTAATTTCGAGGAGCTTCACCTGGTGCTATTTAAGTGGTGTTCATCTGTGGTTCAACAGTGTGCATCTGATTGTGTCGTCGCTTCTGCCGTCCCCCGCGATTCAGATAAGCGTATCATAACTTAATTTGTTTCTGCTGTTGCTAGTTAGCGAACATAGTTGTGTGTAATTTAGGTAGCCTAATCTTTTTTTAAAACTTGTCTCAACTGTTGCTAGTCAGCAAGCTTAGTTGGGCGTTAGCTGAGAATATCTGTAGTTGACTTGCTGTTGTTAGTTAGTTAAAGGCGTTAGTGAAACTGTGTGTGGGGATTGGTGTTTAACTGCCCCGTATTGTTGAGCTAATTTCGAGGAGCTTCACCTGGTGCTATTTAAGTGGTGTTCATCTGTGGTTCAACAGTGTGCATCTGATTGTGTCGTCGCTTCTGCCGTCCCCCGCGATTCAGATAAGCGTATCATAACTTAATTTGTTTCTGCTGTTGCTAGTTAGCGAACATAGTTGTGTGTAATTTAGGTAGCCTAATCTTTTTTTAAAACTTGTCTCAACTGTTGCTAGTCAGCAAGCTTAGTTGGGCGTTAGCTGAGAATATCTGTAGTTGACTTGCTGTTGTTAGTTAGTTAAAGGCGTTAGTGAAACTGTGTGTGGGGATTGGTGTTTAACTGCCCCGTATTGTTGAGCTAATTTCGAGGAGCTTCACCTGGTGCTATTTAAGTGGTGTTCATCTGTGGTTCAACAGTGTGCATCTGATTGTGTCGTCGCTTCTGCCGTCCCCCGCGATTCAGATAAGCGTATCATAACTTAATTTGTTTCTGCTGTTGCTAGTTAGCGAACATAGTTGTGTGTAATTTAGGTAGCCTAATCTTTTTTTAAAACTTGTCTCAACTGTTGCTAGTCAGCAAGCTTAGTTGGGCGTTAGCTGAGAATATCTGTAGTTGACTTGCTGTTGTTAGTTAGTTAAAGGCGTTAGTGAAACTGTGTGTGGGGATTGGTGTTTAACTGCCCCGTATTGTTGAGCTAATTTCGAGGAGCTTCACCTGGTGCTATTTAAGTGGTGTTCATCTGTGGTTCAACAGTGTGCATCTGATTGTGTCGTCGCTTCTGCCGTCCCCCGCGATTCAGATAAGCGTATCATAACTTAATTTGTTTCTGCTGTTGCTAGTTAGCGAACATAGTTGTGTGTAATTTAGGTAGCCTAATCTTTTTTTAAAACTTGTCTCAACTGTTGCTAGTCAGCAAGCTTAGTTGGGCGTTAGCTGAGAATATCTGTAGTTGACTTGCTGTTGTTAGTTAGTTAAAGGCGTTAGTGAAACTGTGTGTGGGGATTGGTGTTTAACTGCCCCGTATTGTTGAGCTAATTTCGAGGAGCTTCACCTGGTGCTATTTAAGTGGTGTTCATCTGTGGTTCAACAGTGTGCATCTGATTGTGTCGTCGCTTCTGCCGTCCCCCGCGATTCAGATAAGCGTATCATAACTTAATTTGTTTCTGCTGTTGCTAGTTAGCGAACATAGTTGTGTGTAATTTAGGTAGCCTAATCTTTTTTAAAACTTGTCTCAACTGTTGCTAGTCAGCAAGCTTAGTTGGGCGTTAGCTGAGAATATCTGTAGTTGACTTGCTGTTGTTAGTTAGTTAAAGGCGTTAGTGAAACTGTGTGTGGGGATTGGTGTTTAACTGCCCCGTATTGTTGAGCTAATTTCGAGGAGCTTCACCTGGTGCTTATCTGCCCTAATGAAGCTAATGCAAGCACGTAATTGTCACCCAGTATTTATAGCTCCAGCAGAGGCTGCCTATGGCAGCCTCGTCATCAGTTTATCATGTTTTTAAACCCCATTCCCTTGTGCGTGCTGCCTCGCCCCAAATGGTCTGTTCACCGCAGGCGTAATTTAACCAATTTGATCTACCCACCCTTATCCACACCTCAGGAATTCACTGTCACAGGTGGATTATGGAACTGCCAGTCAGCCGTCCAGAAAGCTGACTTCATTACTGCCTTTGCCAAGACGAAGTCTCTTGACTTCCTGGCTCTCACGGAAACCTGGATCACTCCCGATAACACCGCCACCCCAGCTGCACTGTCTGCGGGATACTCCTTCTCGCACACCCCCAGGGCCTCTGGCCGAGGCGGGGGTACCGGTCTACTCATTTCCTTGTCCTGGAAGTTCTGTGTCCTCCCCAGTCCCAACCCTACTTTCTCCTCCTTTGAATTTCACGCGATCACTGTAACTCATCCCTCTACATTTCACGTTATTGTTCTGTACCGCCCTCCAGGTCCACTCGGCTCATTTCTGGACGAGCTGGACACTCTCCTGAGCTCCCTCCCCTCTTTCTCTAACCTGCCAGTTGACCTTGCCACCTCCACCCTCAACTCCTGCCTCTCTCAGTCCCTCGACTCACTTTGTCCTCTTGTCTCCAAACCAGCACGCCCCTCACCCCCCTGCCCATGGCTGACTGAGTCACTACGCTCCAGCAGAACATCACTGCGGGCTGCAGAGAGAAAGTGGAGAAAATCCCGATCCTCTGATGACCTGACCGCATACCATACCCTGCTGGCGACTTTTACATCTGCCCTCACGTCTGCAAAAGCCTCTTTTTTCCAATCCAAGATCAGCGCATGTGTCTCTAATCCACGTAAACTATTCTCCACCTTCTCTTCCCTCCTCATTCCTCCTCCACCCCCACCTCCCTCTTCCCTCTCCGCAGATGACTTTCTGGCCGCCTTTGAAGGAAAGGTGGCTACAATCCGGAACTCCTTCACCCATCCAGTGAGCCCCCCAACCCCCCAGGACAACCCCACAGCCACACTGACCTCCTTTGAAATGCTGGAGGACTCTGATGTATTACAACTCATCACCTCTCATCGCGCAACCACCTGTCCACTTGACCCCATCCCATCAAAAGTTCTCCAATCTATCTCCAGCGAGCTCCTTCCCTATCTGTCTTCCATTGTTAATTCCTCTCTCTCCTCTGGTCATGTTCCCTCTGTTTTTAAGACGGCTCGTGTTACCCCACTACTCAAAAAACCCACCTTAGACCCCTCCGATGTAACAAATTATCGACCCGTATCCCTTCTACCCTTTCTGTCCAAAACCCTCGAACGAGCAGTTCTTAAACAATTAACCTCTTTTCTCCATCAGAACAACCTGCTAGACCCTCACCAGTCTGGCTTCCGATCCGGGCACTCAACAGAGACTGCACTACTAGCCGTGACGGAGGCACTTGCCACTGCAAGAGCCTCACGCCTCTCCTCTGTCCTGATCCTTCTTGACCTGTCTGCAGCTTTTGACACGGTCAACCATAAAATACTCCTCTCCACCTTGGCTGGGATGGGAATTACCGGGACTGCCCTGTCTTGGTTCTCTTCCTATCTTGCAGATAGGACCTACCAGGTCACCTGGAAGGGGTCTGCCTCTGCCTCTCATCCACTTGTCACGGGAGTGCCGCAGGGATCTGTACTGGGTCCTCTGCTGTTCTCCTTATACACCAGATCTCTTGGTTCAGTCATTAATTCACATGGTTTTTCCTATCATTGTTATGCAGATGACACACAACTCTACTTTTCTTTCCCCCCCTCGGCCACACAGATCAATGATAAGATCTCTTCCTGCCTGGCTGACATCTCCACTTGGATGGCCAGCCACCATCTGAAGCTCAACCTCAACAAAACTGAGCTGCTCTTCTTCCCGTACAAGACCTCCTTGCTTCGTGAACTCTCAATCACGGTTGATGGCACCACAGTGACTGCCTCTCACTCTGCAAAGAGCCTGGGGGTGGTCCTGGATGACCAGCTGGACCTCAAGGAGCACATCAAGGCAACATCACGGTCCTGCAGATTCCTCCTATACAACATCAGGAGGATTCGACCATACCTGACGACGCACTCCACCCAGCTGCTCGTCCAGGCTACGGTGACCTCTCGCCTTGATTATTGCAACTCTCTCCTTGCAAGCCTGCCAGCTTGTGCCATACAGCCACTACAGATGATTCAGAATGCCGCTGCCCGACTCATCTACAACCTCCCCAAATTCTCCCACGTCACTCCCCTGCTGCGATCACTTCACTGGCTACCGGTCGCTGCCAGGATCCGATTCAAAGCCCTGACCCTTGCCTACACTGCCGCCAACAGGACAGCCCCTATCTACTTGCAGGACATGACTCAATTCTATGTGCCTGCTCGACCACTCCGCTCTGCGGCAGCAGGGCGTCTTGCAACCCCTCCCACCCGCCCAAAGGGATCACAGAGCTTCTCCACCCTAGCTCCCCAGTGGTGGAACGAACTCCCCGTCCCTCTCCGAACCTCCCCCTCACTGTCCATCTTCCGCCGTGGCCTGAAGACTCATCTCTTCAGACTATACCTAGAATAACCACCACCACGCTGTGTATATATATATATATATATATATATATATATATATATATATATATATATATATATATATATATATATATTAAAAAAAAAAAAAAAAAAAAAAAAACCCTTTTTCCTGTCACTTGTTACATGTTGCCCCATCCCTGCACTTCTTGGTAAATTGTATTTGTCCTAATACTCTAGCTTATTCTTCTGCCTAGTTTGGCTTTGCAGATGTTAGACCAGGATAGTGTTCTTTGTTCTCGGCTAGAAATAGCTTTACAAAATAAGTAATTGTACCTTACTGAACCCGTGTTCAGCAGTTGTCTACGATCATGAAAATGCACTTTTGTACGTCGCTTTGGATAAAAGCGTCTGCTAAATGAATGTAATGTAATGTAATGTAATGTAACATTGCACATGAAACGGGGAAAAGATTGGCTGTGGTGAGGAGACAGCGACTGATCGTCGAAAACGGGAACCGACGAAGGCAGGCTATCCGGAGAGCGGCAGCAAGGAGACGAGCATTACTGAGAAGGGTTGCGCTTGCCAGCACCGATGTAGGTAGTCAATATAGCAAGCTAGCTAGCTAGCTACACTGGTTCACATTACATATACTTAAACTTACAAAAAACTAACATTGACCTCACATATTGCGTTACTCATTCACTCTATCACTTTACTTTTATACAAACTCTTCATCATGTATCATTTCAAGAATTACATCATTTAAATTTCCAATCTGCACCACTGTCAGTACTAAACAAAAAGAAGACAGACCCCTTGAAGTAACGTAAAGTATTTATTTACTTTGTCAATTTCTCTCTAGGGAGAAAGCCTTGCAAGGTATGGCAGGATTAATGTCAGTGTCCCGATCCTCACAAAATTTTTTGATGAGGACCAGGATCTCCGGCCAGACTTTCGTTTGTCCAGACGGGCAATCCGGAGTCTCTTGAGAATGCTCCCCAACATGAGGGACCATGGCTGGGGCTACACACTAGATGTCCTCACCTTTGTGTACTGGCTGGCCTGTGGGACATCCTACCGTGTGGTGTCAGAGGTGTTTGCTGTCCCACGCAGCAGAGTACACAGGATAGTCCATGCCATTGCAGATGACCTGATTTCCATCCTGCCGAGAGTCATACACCTCCTTGAAACCGGAGACCTGGAAACCATTGGAGAGGGGTTCTGTCGGCTGGCAGGACATTCAGCGTTCAGGAAGGCTGTGGGAGCCATTGATGGGTGCCACATACGATTGAAGCCACCCGGAGGAGTCACTGGACAGTGCTATATCAACAGGAAATTTTTTCCATCAATTATCCTGCAGGCTGTCTGTGACTCCTCTGGGAAATTCCTGGATGTCTTTGTGGGTTTCCCGGGGTTCTTGACTCACGGGTCCTGCGGAACAGCCCCATATATGTACAGCAGCTGTATCCTCCCCGTGGATACATGCTGCTTGGTGATGGAGGGTATCCCTGCTTGGAGGATCCAATCCACCTCATAACCCCCTACAGGGAGCCTGTCCAGGGGCCGGTGGAGGCCCGCTTTAACCGGCATCATTCCAAAGCTCGCTCCATAATTGAGCGAGCTTTTGGACTGATGAAGTCCAGATGGAGGAGCATCTTCTTTTCATCCCTAGAGGTGCACCCTTCATTTGCACCGAAGGTTATTGCAGCCTGCGCTATCCTTCACAATGTCTGCCTGGCTGCTGACGATGTCCTGGAGGAAGACAGAAGACCACTGTCAGAAAATGACCCTGAGCCAGTGCCCATCCTTAGGGGGGAGATGCCGGGACAGCAACTGAGGGCAAGACTGGCGGAGGAGGTGTCAGCCCCAGATGTGTGTCCTGGTGGTCTGCAAGACGACATTTATTGGCGCTCTGATGTAGTATAAAATGTTTTTTTTTTTTTTTTTCCAATTTGCTTATTTTTTCTAAATTTTTTATAGTACCTTCCCTGTAGTGCATTATTTGCTACATACTTTTTTGCCATATAGCTTATTGTTTGTAAATGTTGTTCCATCTCTCCATCCATGTCCATGTCCCTCTTTCTCTTCACAATAATTAAATTGTTTTTAACAGTTCACTCGATTGTGACCAATTAAGTATGATAATCTGTTCATTTAAATACTTGTTGCTTATCAGAAGTTACACATCTTTTAATTAGCAAATTAAAAACTTCTAGAATTTACCTTTTTTTTTGGTTGCCACTTGACACGCAAACCACTGATATTTGATAAAAAGCTGTACTTTTGTAACATGAAAAACAGATTAAATTACTTCTATGAGGACAGAGGTTTACAGCAAGTATAGTATGTAATTTAGCCTTGTAATAATGACAACTAACACAGCTGCTTAAAATAATTATTTATTAGCATATTTCTCAAACACAGCCAGAAAGTGGCCCAGAAACTCCCTCTCCTGTCTCTCATGGGCTTCTCTCCTCTCCTCCCTCTGCAAGGCTTCCACTTCCCTCTGCCTCTCCCTCTCTAGTGCCTCCCTCTCTCTCTCCTCCTCCACCTCAGCCTGCCTCTGGAGGAACTCCAACAGGTCGGAGTTCCTCCGTTTCCTGCTGCCGCCTGCCCGCTCCTGCCTTCTGCTTTGAGGGGAGACCACCACTGCATCCCCTTCACCACTGGCGGAGGCAATCAGGACAGGAGGCGTAATGGACGGCCTCCCCGCGATTGCCTCATCCATCATGGCAAACCACCATCAGGATGCAGCAGTGGTCTCACCCCCTTCAGTGCTGACCCCTGTGGGGGGGTTCTTTAGCACCTAAAGAGACAAGCAATGGTATACTGACCACAAATGTCTTTCAGATTTTATTAACTACATAAAGTAAACAAGCAAACGTACATTATGTCAAAAATCGATCATCATTATATCCACAAAATTGATTTAAACAGATTCTCTTTTTGAAATACTGACCATGTCAAACTTCATATGTACACATTACAGATACATACCTTGTACTTTTTTTTTCAGGTTTTCCCATTTTTTCTTAGCTTGGGCAGCTGATACCCGCCCTTGCAGGCCTGTGTTACTGAAACTGCCTGCAACATAAACAATTCCGGATATAAGAAAAAACAAACAAATTATCTAATCAGATTGTAATTATATATTTATTTCATAAGTACTTACTCCCATCCTCCCTTGGCGGCATTTCTTTTGCCCGTGAAGAGGGCCTCATTGTCCCTCCGCCAAAGGGATCTTGTGTCATCACCTGTCCCTTGTGTCACATATGGAAAACCAGGTGATGACATGATATGATATACTTTATTGTCCCCTTAGAGGAATTTATCTTGGGCTCAGTATTGCGGCATTTAACAAATGTCATTCTACATTTTACATTATCCATATGTACATACATTCAAGTGCTGTTAATGAAATAAATAAATTCATTAATTAAAAATAATGTTAATCACAATATATATCGCATGTGCTGGCCTACTTCCATGCACTTTAAATGATTTCTCAATAATAACATCTGTGCCTGTACAATCGGTTTACTAAACCCAAGAACAAGGGTGAGGCTCACTTCAGTTTTCTTGTTTACTAACTATGAATTCTCCCTTGAATATGATGGAGTGGTGCTGGGTTGTCTTTCGTGGTATCATATGACAGGCGTACCACTTTAACTGGTTTTAGGCTGAAACTTTGACATGGTAGAACCAAAAAAAACAGTAATATAGAATACTTTCTTAAAGTGTAATTCTAGCTAAGTGGGTCGATATCCAGCCAGGTAGCAAGTAAGAGCACATGGGAATAAATTTGTAATAAATATTATGAATATTAGTTTAATAATATTCACGTCCGTCTAGCTAAATCGCTACTATTATTGCCTTTGTATGGATAGCAAGATAGCTAATTAACGAACTGGAGATTGGTAGCTCCGGTTAGCCACATTATTCAGCTGGCTGTATTACCATTGTGCTGTACCACATGTTTTCAAATTTTTAAGAATTTTAGCATACAAACTGTTGATAAATTACTTACATTTGTAGAAGGCCTCAGGAGGAACAACCTCCATTGTCGTTTTCTTCTAACAGTTTTTCTCGAAATTAATTATGGGATTTTTCCCAGTCGGAGCATGCACGGATGGACACTTCAAATTTTGATCAAACGGAGTGCGCATCCGGGTACTTTATCTGTGCTCCGCACTACCGAACTCGGAGCACGGAAGTATGCGGTTTGGGACACAGCCATATTGTCTTGGACAATCCGTTTGTGAAATATAAGCGGATTTGTGATGCCTAGGTACCTTCCAAAATAGCTGGGTGTAATACCACACGTTGATTACAGCGTTGTTGCCATTTTTAGTACGGTCTGGCTTGATTGACAATTCATTTATTCAGTAGGTGAGAGCTTTCTAACGATGTATACTATGTCTAATTTAGCTTTTGGAATAGCGTTTTTTTAGGTCAGCGTAACCGAAATTTTTCTTATCGCATTCACTTACGCTCTGTGGTAGCACTAAAAGACGCTGCACCTAACAAAACGTGGTCAAGGATTTTTCTTAATTTCTTAGAAAATAGTATTATTATTGAGGACTGGACATAGCTAAGCCATATGTTTGCTGATAGACCTAGCTGACATCGTTTTCTGGTGAAAGATAAAACTATGATCGATTTACTGTCTCTGTCTCTACTGAAAACAGCTTTCGTCATTGCTATGTAAGTATTACTACTCAAAATATTTCGGTTACATACGTTATTTTTGAAATTGAGTATCTTTAAATAGGTTAGTGGTATTTTATAATGAGGATATTTCACACTGTAATGTTAGCGTTAGTTAGTCGTGTAATAGTTTTTGTGATGCATGCAGCAGTGATGACGAGAGTGTTGGAACATTGCCAAAACGTGGTGGACGGTTGAAAATAGTTTTCATGTCGTCCCATCCCCATACAAGAAAACATACGAGAGTACAGAGTATAGGAATACATACAGTAGTTAATTATTACACATTTAGGTACTGTACAGCATTGTGGGACAATATTTCTGCGTTGGTTTTGAATCTAATCTCAATGTTTCATTTTAAACCTTCAGGGCTCATTTATTATGTGGCGACCTTGGGGCAGCTAGCTACGATTGCCGTTGCTGGCGCCATGTAAATACTTGCTTGTGTGTAGCTAGGTGTAGTTAGTGTGCTTTTGTGTGTTAAAAGTGTAGATATCTGTGTTACGTGTGCTTGTACAGTTTTGTTGTGTATAGCGTCTCTTGTAGTTGTTGAGTTTCCCCCGTGTTCCTTGCCCCTCATCTTGTGTGTGTGTCGCAGCTTGGAGCTGGGTAGAGGCAGGCTAAAAAGCGGTTGGCTAAAAAGTTAGAGCTATGCTGTAAACCTTATTTGCATAGCCCCGTCGATATAAGGGGAGACTCCGAGCAGGGTGAGTCAGTGTATGTGTTGTGCCTAAATTACTGTAACCGTCTGAGAAGTAAACCAATAGTCTTTGTCAGGACTGGTAAAATAAACTGAAGCTCTGTGCGAGCGACTCGTAAACTCCAACTCCTGTCTCTGCCTCCATTTGTCAAGCGTGCCACATTGATGTCAGAAGTAGGATGGAGCGAGCTCTGTGGAGAGAGATTAGGGACCTTGAGTAGACCATCGGGGAGCTGAGCCGGTGAAAGGCGGGGACTGCAGAGAGGGCGGCGATGAGCCCGGTGTGGCAGGGAACCGCAGCAGGCCGAGAGTGAGCTCCTGAGCGGCCCGACGGCTCCAGCACTGAGCGGCCCACTCATCCTCCGGCGAGCAACGACGGCACGCCCGCATGCGCCCCCGCAACGCTGAAAATCCCACCGACGCTTCCGAGGTTCAGCGGGGCAGCACAGCTGGAGCTGTACTTGGCCCAGGTCCAGCTCGAAGCTCGATATAGTGGCTGGAGCTCGAGCGAGACGGCGACTCACCTGGCGCTCGCCTTGGAGGGGCCAGCCCTGCAGACCCTGCTCGACCTCAGCCCCGACGAACAGCACGACCTACAGTCATTAACGCCGGCGCTGGAGCGGTGCTACAGGCAACGACGCTCCACTGACGCAAGCCGGGAACAGCTCGCGAGCTGCCGCCGCCATGAGGGAGAAAGCTGGGGGACGGTAGCTGCAGACGTGCGGCTCCACGCACACCAGGGCTGCCCGCAGTTCGGCGCAGCGGAGAAGGAGGTGCTGGCGCTGCACACCTTCCTGTGAGCCCTTACACCGGAGCGGCTGCGCCAGCATGTCCGCCTCACCAACTGGGTGGCCAACTGCGAGGAGGAGGAAGAGGTCCGTTGGACACAGCCACCCCATCCCGGGCGACGACCAGCGGACAGAAGGGCTGCTGCTACCGCTGCGACAAATCGGGGCACCAGGCCCGCGAATGTTCAGCCCCGGCGCCCAAACCTCAAGCCCCCCAGCCGGCAGGAAACAAGACTGGGCCGGCCCAGTGAGGGACCCGACCCTCCTCAGTCAGGCGCAGACCCCTGCGCCCAAACCCAATCCGGCCCCGCCCACCCAAGCAAATATTCCAGCTGCCTTCGTAAAGGCGGGTGAGCCAAAGTTCCAGCCATGGAAAAAGCTGTTGAATTTCCAAAATTTGAATTATTCATATAAAATAGCATGAGATGAAAATGGACAAAGCAAAGGCTGTACAACATGTGTCAGTACTCGGTGAGCAATCCAATAGGGATTTGGGGTGTCTAGGTCATGTGACCAAAAAGCTGTTGAAATTCCAAACTTTGAAAAATTCATATAAAATAGCACGAGAAGAAAATGGACAAAGCAAAGGCTGTGCAACATGTGTCAGTACTCTGTAATTTTCTGACGAACTCTAACCATTTGCATTGACTAAGCGGCCGGTTGTGAAGACGGTTGCATTGCAGCTCTGAACCCCGGGTTGAGGTAGGGTAGAGTTGGGGAAATTGAATATCCAACTGGAATATCCAACTTGAAATCAACTTCACCATGGTCTGCTCGTGCGCTTAACTATCCTGTGCACTTAAGCCCCACGTTTGTGTTCTTTGGAGCTCAGTCTTCCAGTGAGTTCTTGTTTGTGAGTAGCCTTGCTCATTGCTCGAGTAGCTTTTTTTGTTCCTGTAAGTTTTTGTTTTTTTAAACTTTGCTGTTAGTGTTTACAGTTCTACTGAACCTTTTGTCAGGATTTCTTTTCTTTTGGGCTTCAAATTCAAGTGCTTTATTGGCATGACATATTTAAAAATACATATTGCCAAAGCGTAGTGATAACAATAATCAACCACAGTAAGAATATATAAAAAGAAAAAAGAAAACAAGCAGCAACAACAATAACAGCATAAATGGCAGTAACATAATATTTATCTATTAAATTAACTAAATTAAATTAATTTTTAAAAAGTATTTTCTCAGTAAGAGTATTATATATATACTCATACGTATACGTACACACAAACATATATATATATATATATGCACATACACACACATATATATATATATATATATATATATATATATACATACACAAACATATATATATATATATATACACATACACACACGTATGCATATATACACACACATACATATGTTTGTTAGATGCTCACCCACTGTCCCTCAGGCTGTGACAGGCAAAAACGTATTTAGCTTCGAGTGAGGCTGTGAGGTGAGGCTTCATTTGTGTCACTATTTTTTGCTGCCTACTCAAGTAAAACTCAGTTTGACCGTTTCCCTCTGCCTCCTGAGCATTATCTGCACCTGGGCTCATTGTGTTTGAGTCATCTCCTGGCGGCATTGATAAGGTTAAACTCCCGGCTCCCGGTCGGAATCCAGATTCCCGGAGTGGAACCTGACAATCTGAATGGGAAAAAATTGCATTTTTTAAATTTCTGAATGTTTTTGTATGTATTTAGCTGTTTTTGCCAGAAACACATTTTTCTCAAGCACATTTCTATTTATTTCCATGTGGTTGTTGACTGAACAGGATTTCCTACCAAACTGAATTTAAAAAGGATATAAGACTGGTCTTGGTGTATTTGGCTTTTTTCCATTCCAGGGTTTCCGCCAGTGTATTGCAAGCCCGGCGGGCCGCCGGGCCTAAATTGACCCCCCGCCGGGCCTAAGCATCGGGGATTATTATTTTATTTATTTTGTTACGTATTTTTAATGTTTTTTAAACTACAGTTACAGTGGGGCGGCTTGGTTGGAAAGCTCACCAGCGACATCTGTTGGTTAAAACGTGAACGCACTATAGGAAAACACTTGATGCTTCCAACTATCACAAGCTAACGGTAGCTAGCAAGGCACCATTTCTTTAGTAGGCTAACTAACCTCGTTAAAAACTTATCACTTAATCTCGTCGGTAAGTACATTCTTTTTATATTAACTTAAGCAGTGTGTAGGTAACGTTAAACTAGTAGCATGAATGTAACGTTCGATACATTGTAACATTACATGATGTATTAATCGCCATCTAAATAACGACTTCACTTGTTTATTAATAACGTTAGCTTGGTGACATTGATGTGCACGACAACGTGGTCATTTAGCTAACTTAGCTAGCTAGCCAAACAGTCAGTAACACAGATACATAGATATTTTGTTGTTGTTGAAATGTGCCCAGCATTCCAAGGCTGTACATTGTTGTAAGATTTAGTAGCTAATAAGTAGGCAGTGTTGTGCATATCCCGCTCTTACAGCTCGTTTCCAGCCCAAACCACTACAAAGAGAGCAAACTTTAGTTTTTTTTGTCAGTGACATTTCCTTCTGACATCAACGACGGCAATCGCAAACACAACATTTATTTTTCCTTTTTGTATAGCTATTTCCATGGGTAAAATCGCATTTATTATTATTATTTATTGGTAAAAACATTTACTTCGTATCCAGGGAGATAGCCAACTACTTGCACGTTACATGACGTGTAGCCATTTCGTAATACGATCGTATTTCAGGCTAGAAAATAACCTGTTAATTCAGAGAAATTGCTGAGTCGTCTTAGAATCTTTATCGCAACAGAATGTATCAAGGCTGGCAGCCCGGATCAAATTTGTTGTGACAGCTGCCGTCCAAAACAAAAACACCTGAGAGGCCGCCTGCGTGCGTACCTTCCCCAAGACGTTACGTCATTGTTTTGCAATGCGCAGCTGTCATGCTGGCTTCGATAAGCGGAATCGATAAGCTCGGAGCCATACGATTCCAATGAATAGGACAACTTGGAACCGGTCCGCGATTCCCATCCCTATTTAAATGTGCCCAGCATTCCAAGGCTTGTTGTAAGATTCAGTACCCAATCAGGACTTGAATACAAGTTTTTTGTGGAGTGCAAAAACTTTGATATTATTTATTTTAATTATTTTATTTAATTTAATTTCTTTTGTTGTTGTTGAAAACACAGCATTCCAAGTCTGTACATTGTTGTCAGATTCTTTGTAAGACTATGCTATGCTGTGAATAGTTGTTGATTTTTTAAAATGTGTGTTGAATAAATGACTTATTTATAACAACATTCACATTACGTAGTTATATTTTCAAATCTTCTGTCAGCTTTTAGCACTGACTTAATGTAGGGCCCTATGGAATATGTGTTATAGCTTTTTTAAATTCTCAATTCCGCGATTCCGTCTGTGATTCTGTTATCACAGAAACTATAGGGCCCAACCTTAATGCTGCCATCAGTCTGTCGCAGGCCCGTGCCGGGCCCTCATCAAAAAAAACACTTGGCCGCCGGCCCGCGCTGGCCCCCGTCAAAAGATACTTGCCACCGGGCCTAACAACTTTTCTGGGGGAAACCCTGCATTCTAACACATTTTTCATCACAATTTTCTTAAAACATAATTCTATTTATTAATGTATTCATGTATTTGTGTGATAAAATAACATGATTCCCTATCTATTTGCATCAAAAACTGACCTTGTCAAAATTGCATTTTTAAAAACATTTTTGACATAAAAGGCTATAGTCTTATGTTCAAAAAGCAAAAAATGGACATAAGGTGAAACAAACCTTATTTGTGTATTTTTCTGTTTTCTAATGAAACACACTTTCATCATAAATTTCATAATATCTTCATTTGTTTGTTTTACCTTATGCCCATTTTTGCTTTTTGGACGTTAGACTAGTCTTATTATTCTGCTATTTTCCCCTGGAACACTTCTTTCATCAAAAATTTCTTTACACAGATTCTATTACTTTATTTTACTGTGGTTATTACATAAAATCATTTTATATCCATCTGAATAAAAAAAATACAATGACAGTACCTTATCTTTGAGTTGCAATGCATTCTTAGCAGGACATTCATGAGAGACTCAAAATCTTCAGCCGGAGAAGCCAGTGGACAAACAGAGCCTCAGCTGTCAAAGATACAGTTTAAAAAATAGATTGCTGCCATGGCTATGGCAATAATAACATAATGGGTATTATAAATGCATTATAATAACTATGATTTTATGAGTTGTAAGATTGTTTTGCTTAATTTAATATCATATTTGTCGTGTTAGCTCTTATCAAATATTTTTCTTAGCCTACTGGCAGATCATTTTGCTTATTTAATTAAATTATCCATCCATCCATTAACTATACTCACTTACCCTGGTCAGGGTCACAGAGGGTGCTGGAGCCTATCCCAGCATGCATTGAGCGAGTGGCAGGAATACACCCTGGACAGGCCGCTAATCTATCGCAGGGCACACACACCATTCACTCACACACTCATACCTATGGGCAATTTACAGTCTCCAATTAGCCTACCTGCATGTCTTAGGACTGTGGGAGGAAACTGGAGTACCTGGAGGAAATCCATGTGGACACGGGTAGAACATGCAAACTCCACACGAAAAAACCCCAAGCTGAGATTCAAATCCACGATAGGGTTTCCCCGAGAAAAGTTGTTAGGCTCGGTGGCAAGTATCTTTTGACGGGGGCCGGCGGCCCGGCGCGGGCCGGCAGCCAAGTGTCTTTTTTGATGGGGGCCCGGTGCGGGCCAGCGACAGACTGATGGCAGCATTAAGGTAGGGCCCTATAGTTTCTGTGATAACAGAATCACAGACGGAATCGTGGAATTGAGAATTTAAAAAAGCTATAACAGATTCCATAGGGCCCTACATTAAGTCAGTGCTAAAAGCTGACTGAAGATTTGAAAATATAACTACGTAATGTGAATGTTGTTATAAATGAGTCATTTATTCAACACACATTAAAAAAAATCAACAACTATTTACACCATAGCATAGTATTACAAAGAATCTGACAACAATATACAGACTTGGAATGCTGTGTTTTCAACAACAACAAAAGAAATTAAATTAAATAAAATAATTAAAATAAATAATATCAAAGTTTTTGCACTCCACAAAAAACTTGTATTCAAGTCCTGATTGGGTACTGAATCTTACAACAAGCCTTGGAATGCTGGGCAAATTTAAATAGGGATGGGAATCGCGGACCGATTCCAAGTTGTCCTATTCATTGGAATCGTATGGCTCCGAGCTTATCGATTCCACTTATCGAAGCCAGCATGTTTTTACGACAGCTGCGCATTGCAAAACAATGATGTAACGCCTTGGGGGAGGCACGCACGCAGACGGCCTCTCTCAGGTGTTTGTTTTGGATGGCAGCTGTCACAACAAATTTGATCCAGGCTGCCAGCCTTGATACATTCTGTTGCGATAAAGATTCTAAGACGACTCAGCAATTTCTCTGGATTAACGGGTTATTTTCTAGCCTGAAATGCGATCGTATTACGAAATGGCTACACGTCATGTAACGTGCAAGTAGTTGGCTATCTCCCTGGATACGAAGTAAATGTTTTACCAATAAATAATAATAATAAATGCGATTTTATCCATGGAAATAGCTATACAAAAAGGCGAAATAAATGTCGTGTTTGCGATTGCCGTCGTAGACGTGAGAAGGAAATGTCACTGACAAAAAAAAAAGTTTGCTCTCTTTGTAGTGGTTTGGGCTGGAAACGAGCTGTAAGAGCAGAATATGCACAGCACTGCCTACTTATTGGCTACTAAATCTTACAAAAATGTACAGCCTTGCAATGCTGGGCACATTTCAACAACAAAATATCTATGTATCTGTGTTACTGACTGTTTGGCTAGCTAGCTAAGTTAGCTAAATGACCACGTTGTCGTGCACATCAATGTCACCAAGCTAACGTTATTAATAAACAAGTGAAGTCGTTATTTAGATGGCGATTAATACATCATGTAATGTTACAATGTATCGAACGTTACATTCATGCTACTAGTTTAACGTTACCTACACACTGCTTAAGTTAATATAAAAAGAATGTACTTACCGACGAGATGAAGTGATAACAGTTTGTAACGAGGTTAGTTAGCCTACTAAAGAAATGATGCCTTGCTAGCTACCGTTAGCTTGTGATAGTTGGAAGCATCAAGTGTTGAACGTCACTCTATGCACAATGAGGGTAAAGAACAGGCCTGCTGTTTTCCTATAGTGCGTTCACGTTTTAACCAACAGATGTCGCTGATGAGCTTTCCAACCAAGTCGCCCCACTGTAACTTTAGTTTAAAAAACATCTTGAAAATACGTTAAAAAAAATTAATAATAATAATCCCCGATGCTTAGGCCCGGCGGGGGGTCAATTTAGGCCCGGCGGCCTGCCGGGCTTGCAATACACTGGCGGAAACCCTGCACGACCTTGCTGTGAGGCGACAATGCTACAGACTGCACCACCATGCCCCTCACTAAATTGTACTTATGCTTTATTATTTTTTTCAGTTACCTTGTTTAGATTTAGTGTAGGCTACTGCTTTGCATATAATTTCCATTTTAATCGCAGGAGTTTTTTGCAACAGAGATGGGCTGTTGAAGCCATCTGGTTGTTAGCGTTAGCTTAGCTTGGCCATTTTTCACTTAAGCTTCTGTATCTGTCATGCTATGAAAGCTGCAGCACACAATGAAAGGCATTGCTAATTGAACTGAGAAAAATGTGTTTTTTTTTATTAAATACAACTGCAGATAGTGAACAAGAAAGACAATGAAGAGGTGTGTAGCTTGCCAAATCAGGAAGACAGAACCTGGTTCATTTGTTTCTGTGTGACAGAAGCACAGCGCCATTGTGTGCTACAGTGATTGTTCCCACATAACGAGGCAAATCAGCTGATTATAGTGTTCTGGAAATCACACAAAAACCACAAGGACAGAGTGTGTAACAATGAGCCCGTTTGGATTTTGTTACAGGGAGGAAAACAAGTTTATCTGACTCTTAATTTTCAGAACCTGTAACCTGGATGTTTATGTACGAATGTGGGTTCACATATCTGCACATTGACTGAGGTGTGCTTATGTGAAATAATGAGCAGTAACACCCTGCACCCCAGGGAGCAAGGCTGCTTCCAGACATTCATCCACTGTGAGCGCTCTCTGACTGTAATACCTTCTATCCATGGAGGAAAACTCACTGCTTATCCAGGAATCATGCAGTTCCTGTTTCTGTGCCATGAAAAAGCAACTCTACCCAGTAAAATATGAGACTAACAGCCATCCCAGGGAGCCCTGACTAAGGCACATTCCATCCTGTCAGTGAGCTGATCTAAATATCCTGGTGCAGGAGCCCTCTATTATTTAAAGAAATTACACTAGAATCAATATGGACACTGAAGCTAACGGCTGTATCACCTGTAGTTGCTGCACATCCGGCTAGCGAAACTAACAATATGCCCAGTGAGTGCCCCATTAACCCCAAACCTCATAGGGAAAACAGTTTATCGTGAAACACAATATAACAGTCTACAATAAACGAGGACAGACAGTTAACAATGTTAAAAGGCAATCATTTTATTTACAAGATACAGAAAAGAAAGAACACTATGCTATATGAAAAAAGAAAAGACAAACAGTCGAATGTGTTTACAAATACTCATAGGAGCTGAGGCACCAGAAGCACACTCTCCCCCTCCAGCCACCCCCCCCACCCCCCCAGCACAAACAGGAACTCTCAGAAGCAGGTTATTACAGAGGATTACACATCAACAACAGAAATGTATGAAATCAAATGTATCTGCCCTACATGGAATTATGAGTCCCTAATCTAAGATGGGCCTCCAAAGACTAAAGAGAGACTAACCAAGCTACTTCCATATAAGAACCCTCGTCCAGAGAGAACAAGGAAAGCTCTGGAAAATTTCCAAAAGATCTAAAATCTAAAACAGTTTTAAGAAACAGGAAAATCGTACATAAGTAATTGTGTGACAACCTTTTCAAAAATCAGAACCATATTAAGCTTTGCAGGACAGAGCCATAAACCTCTGGGATTGGGATTTGAAATATTAATTTTCAGTGATAGTGCCTGTTTTTAATTTTCTGTTTTGAATCTTTTTTTAATAAAGAGTGGCCCTGCAAGTCACACAAGGATTATTATGCCATTCATTTTGGTTTATCTGTAGGAATAATGTTTTTCTAATTATTTTTTCTCTTTCCTTTGTGCATTTGCTGAAAATGTCAGGTGCTAGTACTGGGGTTTTGCCAACATAATTTCTCTTCCTCTTTTTAAGTGAGTTGAACATTCAATATCTTCTTTATTTTGCTTTACAGTTGAATCCTTGACTTTCTTACTAAGGACAGAAACAATATTTTGACAGCACAAGCACACACATATCAAATTATCAAGCTCACTGCTGGAAGCACATAAAAAGCGTGGTACTAAAAGGACAGACAGAATCACAGCCTGAAACAGACAGATAAAAGGCTACTGGGTTATGGCTTATCCTGTTAAGATACTACTAGTGTCTGGTATCTGCTAAGGCACTGGTCTAGTGTATGGATGGGCTCAATGGTCTGATATCTGTTAAAAACTGTTCTAGTGTATGAATGGGTTCTATGGTCTGGTATCTGTTAAAGCACTGTTTGAGTGTATGGATGCGATCTATGGTCTGGTATCTGCTAAGGCACTGTTCTACTGCATGGATGGGCCCCCTGGTCTGGCATCTGTTAAGGCACTGTTCTAGTGTATGGATGGGCTCTATGGTCTGGTATCTGTTAAGGGACTGTTCTAGTGTATGGATGGACTCTATGGTCTGGTATCTGTTAAGGCGCTATGCATGAATGGGTCCTGGGATGGGAAGGTTTCAGTTGGATGATCAATTAGGCATCCGCAAGTTAATCTCTTGAGCTGCACACAATCTCTGTTCCTCCAGGTTACGGTTGCTCTCAAGCCCCCGCAAACATAACAAAGCCAATACCAAGGCTTCCCAAAATAACCAATAACTTTATTTAACTACACCTAAGAGATACAAAAATAGCTGCAAAACACAAGATAAAATCAAGACCCGGCCGTGGTCGAGAGGTGAGGAGAAAAAGCTCCCATCTGGGGAGAAGCTGACTCCAGGCTTCTTAAAAGGGCACCGCCACAGGTGCTCTCAATTACCTGTAACGAGACAAACACGTATCCAAACAGCCAGCGCCCCCACCTGAGGCGGAGGGACGTAACACACCACCTCATGTCTGTGTAGCCAGACATGTCAACGGAAGTGTGATGAGATTCCCGATTTGACAATGGAGGTTGCAATGAGCATTGCAATGTAAGCAAAGCGGACCCTCGCGGACACGGAAAGTATGGCCTTGTCAGCCACCTTGCCCGTTGCAATCAACGCAAGCGCAGTGGCACGAAAGACTGGAGTCCACGAGTACAGGAAAATCCACCCCGACTACCTTACATGGTAATTAGACACGCCCACATCTGGACAACAAGCGTGGCCTTGCAACCACAGAACCGTACTGTCATAACATTTCAAAAAAGTTAATTGTGCAAGATACGTTTAGTATTACGATATTTACATAGAAAAATAGATAAAATAGATCACACTTTTTTGTGTAAAACATTTATTGACTTTATATTTCCTCAGAGAAAATTGGCCTCTTTTCAGGCTTTCCCCATTGACTTAATATTGGGTGGGCGGGGGTTCAAGTTCTTTTTGCAACCAGGCGTTGCAGTTCACGCAGTAGCCACTGGGGTAAAAGGCTTCACTCATAGAGGCGAGTTGTTGCCCCTTGGTTTAATACTATAAAATACTTCCGACAAACATATCTTCTAATGTCCTCAATTGTTGCATACACCAAGCTGCAGTGGACGCATTTGGAAAGAACTTCAGTTTGATCTATTGTGCGCAGTGCGCACTGCCTTTTTAATACGGCGGGGTTTATATACACGTCGCTGCTGATTGGGTAACACCTCTGACACACCCACCGAACGAGAGAAAACGTACCTCAAAGCCTGTTGCACACCGTTTCACGCCGTTTCGAGGAAATGTCGTGAATAAACTGCATTTATATAGCGCTTTTATCCAAAGCACTTTACAATTCACTCATTAACCCATTCACACACCAACGGTGAAAGGTTGCCATACAAGGTACCAATCAGTTCGTTGGGAGCACTTAGGGGTTAGGTGTCTTGCTCAGGGACACTTTGACATGCCCAGGGCGGGGGATCGAGCCGGCAACCCTCCGACTGCTAGACAACCGCGCTTACCTCTTCATCTATGTCGCCCCATTCAACCCGGAAACCATAGCAAAACGGTGCACACCGTTTTCAGATTGAACGTGCCCCTGGTCTGTATCATTTTTCTGTGTCATTGTCTGTAGCGGTAGGCTAATTCATAGGCATATTTTTGAGGAAATAATTGCTGGGGCTGCCGCTATTGTGTCCAAAACATATTTTCCTGTACAATCGCCTAGGCTTGTTTGATCCATGAAGAACACAGCATATTCCCCAAAATATAAAGGGCATGCCAAATTGTTATCAGATGTAGGCTACTGAGGTGAACAGAGAAACAAAAGGTAGGAACCGGGATAAACAAGGAAGAGTCATTTAATAAACTATAATAAAATAAGCACGATTACCACGACCACAGCCAGCAAATGTCAGGCACTGAATACGAAAGATTAGACAGGACATAAGTAATTTGCTAAAGGTTATGACACATAGCTAAAATGAAGTTCTTATCTGAAAATTAAACAGCATAGGTAGGCTTGTTTGATTAAAAGAAAAAATAACATAATATCACGAACATCAACAAATAATAACCTACATTTGGGGCTGATAATTCAGTTTTTGTTTGGGGGGGGTATGGGACTTGAACATTCCATAGGGGGGGCGTTGATCTACAAAAGGTTGAGAACCCCTGTTCTACAGGATGGCGTTGCTCCTCATCCATTGCATCTGCTCCCAGTTATGGCTGGTTCCAATTCCCCTCCTAATATACTCATTCGGTAAGCATATTACCTTATCTAAGGTCAAGTCCTTTTTATCATGTAGTGATTTTGAAAGGGTTATACATGCTTTTATCTCGACCCGACTTGACTACTGTAATGTCCTTCATGTTGGTGTTAGCCAGGCCTCTCTCTCACGCTTGCAGTTGGTCCAGAATGCTGCAGCTCGTCTTTTAACAGGAAAACGCAAGCGAGAGCACATTTCCCCTGTACTGGCCTCCCTTCACTGGCTCCCTGTATGTTTTAGGATTGATTTTAAGATTTTATTGTTTGCCTACAAATAATTAAATGGGCTGGCTCCAACCTGTCTCTCTGACCTTTTACAACCACACTTCCCATCAAGGTCACTTGGGCCGGTGACCAGTTGCTTCTGGTTGTCCCAGGATCAAGGTTGAAGCACAGGGGAGATTGCGCTTTTGCAGTGGTAGCCCCCAAACTCTGGAACGAGTTGCCTCTGCATGTTCGGCTGACCCCTACACTGCCTGTTTTTAAATCCTGTCTTAAAACACATCTTTATTCCTTGGCTTTTAACTCAGTATGAGAGTTGCCTTTCTTTTTCTTATGATCTTATTGTTGTTATTATTTTATTGTCCTTTTGTCTTCTAAACTGGTCTTTGTGTTTTTGTGTTGTTTTATGGTTTTTGCTATTTTTGATTGTATAGCACTTTGGTCAACTCTTGTTGTTTTTAAATGTGCTTTATAAATAAATTTGGATGGATGGATATTAGTAATGCAATGTGGCGATTTAAAGCAGCCCACTGTGCCCAACTGTTAAATAATATTTAAATAGTGATGTATTGATAAATAATTCTTCTGACCTTCTCGCTTTGATGCCTGCCCTCGCCCGTGAGTGGCCCTTATGTCAGTGAACTAAGTGAAACTCAAAAACAGAGTGATCGCCAATCGTCTCGGGACCGGGCTATGCATCATCTTCAAAAGTATCCATTCGGCAGGAGTCGCTTCCGATAGCGCAACGCTAGATTAGCCTCATTGTGATGTCTAACGGGCAGAAGCAGTAATATGTTCATCCAATCGCTGCAGAATGCATTTCCCCCCCCCCCCCCCCCCCCCCCCACAATTTTAAAAAGATGCATAGACTCTTCAGCCTCATGTAACTATGTTCACAAACTGGTCTCTCTTTTAAATCAAGGGCTTAAACCCCTAAGTCCCCACTGTTGGAAGCTGCATTTCCTTATGCTTTCATGTTTCCTTATGTGATCTCATCATGGTAAATATGCTTAAGTTAGTTATATTTTGTATACACCTCAAGCCTTTAAATTTGAGAAAATGAAGGAACTCGTATCATTATTGCATACTAGCACTGTTTTTTCTGTCCTCTCCTCTATGTGGTACCTGTGGTGGCGTCCCAATGCGAGCCCAAGCCTTTATCGGGAAATGCCATGACAAAATCTGGTTGCTGTCTGCCTCCGTCTCATTGGCAATGCGGTCACTTTCTGGAGTTATACACCGCCACTCCTGCTCCAGTGCGGCAACGACAGCAGTGACGGTTCCCGGCATTCTCAGGGAAGCTGCTGGGCGTTGGACATGTGCTTCGCTGCTCATACTGCTGCTCCTCCTACTGCTCCTACGCTGCTGCCGTTACTGCTAATGCTGCTCTTGCTGCTGCTACTACTGGCTTCTTCCGGTAGACAAATGGCGTTTCACAGTCATCATTTCAGCCGGGGACTAACTACAAACAACATGTCGGCGTATGGTTGTTTTGGGGGTTTGCTGCTGCCCCCTCCCGGTCTTATTCATGCATGCTTGTATGGACGGCAACGAGTGAGGATTCATTTACACTGGTGCAGGTAGTAGTATATTTCCTCCGGTTTAGTTTAAATCTTGGCACTCGAGGGGAAATACCAACAAGCTTGTTGGTACACATAGCCTAATAACATTTGTTCACTATTTAGAACGGCCTGGCTTATGAGTCGCTAAGCCAAGGCCATGAAGACAGGCGTAGCCTTCATTATCACACATAGTATGTCCCCTGGTTTATTAATTAATAATTCATCTAATTATTGGCCTCAGGGGAAGGTCCAACATGCCTGTTGGTACACATAACTACTGATCCACGTAACGCTGGACGGCCTCGAGCTGACTGGACGAAGGGCCTCTTCCAGGTGGTCGTACACATAGTCATCACATCAGCCGGAGACACCCATTAATAGCATGTCGGCATATGGTTGTTTTGGGTTTGGCTGCTGGCCTCCCGGCCTTATCCACGCGGGCTGTGTGGTTGGCGGGAGAGCTCCCAGAACAGAGCCATACCGCCAAACATAACTGTATTGCCTTTATTGTTAATAAAGATCTTACTTTGATGACAGTGGTCCTGACAGAAATGGAGCATTGCGTTAGTTCTGGCAGGCCACGAGAGTCAAGCTCTCTGGCTGAATCAGCTGATGGCTCAGCTGAGTGATGTTCACCTATCACAGTACATTCACATAACAGGGCGGTTTATTTAACAGCCTCCCTCTGCTCATCCCTCTGCTCATCCGGCTGCTCCTCCTGCATGCAAGCTTGCTGCACGTTGCTTTGTAAATCCCCTCCACCACCTCAGCTCCATCCCGATGGGTTAAGAATTTGCATTGCTCCATCCCTATGTGTTAAAAATTTTTGCATTGCTGCCGGATCTGTTCTGTGTTTACCCCTCTAGGGGGGTTCGGCTGCTGGCCTCCCGGCCTTATCCACGCGGGCTGTGTGCTTGGTGGGAGAGCTCCCAGAACAGAGCCATACCGCCAAACATAACTGGTATTGCCTTTATTGTTAATAAAGATGACAGTGGTCCTGACAGAACAGTTTTACCAGTAGAATTATATCAAAAGGGAAATTCACACATTATTCATTTCTAGTTTGAATGTGGAGAAAGTGGCAACAAATGGAATAAACTGGAAAGCAAGTAGCTGTTCCAGTTATTTTACAGTTCTGTGGTCTAGGCTTTTAAACTTTCACATGACTCTCTTTCCACAAGCTCTGGGAACAGAGGCAGAAACTGCTGGCAGAAGACTGCTATCCTCAGAGACAACTAGTGAGAGAATTTCAGTAATTGTGATAAACACATCCCTCCTACCGAAAGGGATGGATTCACTCGGTCACATAATTGCTGCACTTGAACTGGAAAATTGGTTGAAGGCAGCATTTACTCTTGGCAGCAGGCGCATGTAATTTGTCAATTAGCGATCTAGCGGATGGGAAAGGTGTAGCAAAAAAAATGAGGCACCTTATTAAACAATTAGGCACAGTTTGTTGACAGGAAATGACCGTTCTCTGTTCTGGTCGTCTCCGAGAGACCCATGAGTCCACCCGCAGTACTGCTCCGCTGATTTACCTGATGATTTACCTTTGCATTTATGTTCTGATCCCAAGTCTCCCTAGGTTATTATGACAACGCGGCATCGACCTGAAGGTGTAATAACCTGAGCTTACTGTAAATAAGTGGAGGCGTATTACCATAGGAGGCCTTCATAATGTGGTCATTTGGTTGCAGATTGAATGTTTTCCATATAAATTCTCGCAGTGTTCTCAAATCAAACACACCTCAAGGGTGTCTAATCGAAAGCATCTATTTACAACCAGATTCAATTCAGAATGAATAAATAGGAATGCGTTTTTCAAAAGGATTCTTTTCAGCTGACCCTACATGCATTGGGCTGAAAATAAATCTGTCACATAATCTGAAAATGTATATTTCTAACTGTTAGAACATATCTTTTTAAAGAAACAATCACAGTTGATGGCACCACACTGATTGCCTCTCACTCTGTAAAGAGCCTGGGGGCGGTCCTGGACGACCAGCTGGACCTCAAGGACCACATCAAGGCAACATCACAGTCCTGCAGATTCCTCCTGTACAACATCAGGAGGATTCGAGCATACCTGACTACGCACTCCACCCAGCTACTTGTCCAGAGTATGGTGACCTCCTGCCTTGTTTACTGCAACTCTCTCCTTGCAGGCCTGCCAGTTTGTGCCATACAGCCACTACAGATGATTCAATATGCCGCTGCCCAACTCATCTATAACCTCCCCAAATTCTCCCACGTCACTCCTCTGCTGGGATCACTCCACTGGCTACGGGTTGCTGCCAGGATCCGGTTCAAAGCCCTGACCCTCGCCTACACTGCAGCCAACAGGATGGCCCCTAATACGTGCAGGACATGATTCGATTCTATACGCCTGCTCGACCACTCCACTCTGCAACAGCAGGGCACCTTGTACCCCCTCCCACCCGAGTAAAGGGATCACAGAGCTTCTCCACCCTAGCTCCCCAGTGGTGGAATGAACTCCCTGTCCCTCTTCGAACCTCTCCCTCACTACCCATCTTCCACCGTGGTCTGAAGACGCATCTCTTCAGACTATACCTTGACTAACTTCCACCACTGTGTATTATTTCACTTTAAATCCCCCTTTCATGATACTCATGTTACATGTACCCCCATTCCAGCACTTTTGGTAATTTGTATTTGTCCTAATATTGTAGCTTGTTCTTCTCCCTAGTCTGGCTTGGCATAAGTTAGGACAGAATATTGTTCACTGTGTGAACTGTACTGTGTTCTTGGCTAAAAATAGCTGTACGAAATGAGTATTGTGCCTTAATGAACCTGTGTTTTGTAGTTGTCCATGACCATGAAATGCACTTTTGTACATCGCTTCGGATAAAAGCGTCTGCTAAATAAATGTAATGTAATACCAAAATGAAGATAATCGGTGTAACTGAAAAGCAGTGTACATTTGAAAAGCTAGCAATGGTGCTGGCTGAGCTGTTACTGACATTTCAGTGTCATCTGAGGGAGTCAAAGGCAGTGTATACATCTGAGGCTCACTCTGGCCTGTGAGGTCTATGCTTGAGTCATAACCTAACCCTAACCCTTACTGAATACACAGGTGAACTGAGGCTGGGTTGCCAGGTTAACGGAACCCTCAATTACCCTGGGTGATGGAATGTCCAATTGTGTGTTACCCTGTGTTCCATACCAGCATGGTCTGGCTTCAGTCCCACATCGTGGGGCTCGTCCATGCAAGTGTGGCGTCTTAGTCGGATGAGCCACCAATGGCCCCTGAAATAATCGTTTCCTTTGTGACAACTTTGTCATAAGAAGCCATTTGGCAATTATTTTGCCAACATGTAATTTAATAATTGTGACTCCTTTGTCTGACAAATGAAGTCTTTAAAATCAACCTGGCAACCATTACGAAAGAGTTGCATTGCCGTGTACCCCAGTTGAAAAGGCAGAGTTTATGTGCTGCAAGATTAAGAAGTGAATCATACTGACAGTAGTGGAGTGTAATTGGCCAGAATGTGAAGCTTGAGCAACCGTTCTGCTCGAAACAAAATCATCCTTTACTGTAATTAGGCTCTTGGCAAGGTCTCACAAAACTCTGAACTAACCAGCAGAGAAAAACTGCCATCGACAAACCCTGAAAATCAATAATCGACACACCTCCTCTCTTGGGGTCAGGTTTACAATGGACTTTCTGAGCTCAAAGTTTAGCATTTTGTCTGATCATTTAACCGAGGCCAAGATTCAAAAGCTTGCATTTATAATAAAGCACCCATTATTTGATACATACATTTTGTATAACAATATATTGACAATTTGGGCCAAGCATCAAAATATAAAATCGTAAAATAAATATAAATTGTGCTATTTCACCATTGATTAGTTTGATGGAAGAATTCAGTATTTATTTATTTTTATTTTCACAGCAATAAAAACAATGTTTAAAAGGACAAACACACTCTAGTCTTAGGTCCCACTCACACAATCCGTTTTTTCAGAGGGTTCCAGCACACAGTGAGGAAAGGGGGAAGATGTGATTTTAGAACACGGAGGATAAGAAAAAAAGGAAAGAGGATTTTCAGGAAATTAAGTGAAAACGAGACAGGGACTGGAGCAGAGTACTGTGTGTGTGAGAGAGAGAGGAAAACAGATAAATATTAAGGGATGGAATAGAGAGAAATATATAATTAGGACTGGGAACTACATAATTAGGTGGTTACGTGACGTGGTTGAGTATTGTGTACTGTGGAGTGTAGCTCAGAGCATGGTGTGTGTTTTCTGCAGAGAATACTTGAAGTGTAATTGAAGTTTATATAATTAAGTTTCAAATGTTTTTTTGCACCACCATTAAATTAAACTCTGCAGTTCTTTGTAGTAAATAACCTGGGTAAATTTGGGGACGCATCTGAGCATATCACTCTGAGCATATATCTGAGCCCTTATCTGATCACATATCTGAGGAGACTGTCTTTCCTGCCAGCCTTTACACTTTGTTCCGTTCCATTCAGCTGAGTAATATCCCACCTGCGAGTAATGATCCAGCCATTGTGACATTCAGCTCAAGAAATTTGAGTCCAGTTATGTATTTATATAACTCTGAAATAAAATCAATTTTGATGGCAACCTCATCTGCTATCTATATCATAACAAAATAAATAAACATAAAAATAAATATAGCAATTAAAACAGGTCAATTGCAACATACCCGTATGGAAATCTTTCAGTTACGCATTCGTCTTCATCAGACAACCCCACCCACTCCATAGAATAGAATAGAATCATTTTATTTTTCCCAAGCGGAAACAAGTGAATCCACACAATATTTCACATTGATAAGTATATTTAAAGAATGTGTTCAGTATCGCTATGACATTTTATGTAGATCTTACTTTAAAATTTTTAAATCTGATCTACAACTAATTAAAAGCTTGGTGAGTGGGTTTGGGTGTAGGTGGTTGTTTTACCCCAGCACTAAGACACCTGATTATGCATGGACTTGATTGAAGACCATGATTAGTCAATTAGTTGAATCAGGTGTCTTATTGCTGGGGTAAAATTAACACCTGCACCCACACCAGCCCTTTCCGTAGGAGATTGAACAGGCCTGATCTAGGGCAATCGTGTGCGGCCAGTACAGCCTTAATGACTTGTGAGGTAGGGTCACAAAACTTGTGGTTCTCTCCTGTTACTATGTTTAGCTTTAGCTTTTATGTTTTGGCCTTTTCACTAGCTGTACATTACACCTGTACAGAGCTACTACCTGCACCTTGAACAGAACCTTTCACAGAGCTGTGGGTTTGACTTCCATTCCAGGGGAGGTGAATTCTGGTCATTCTTTGGTTCACGTTTAGTGTCTGGAATGACACAGAAAAAGGTGGATTTGTCAGTGGCATACTTTTCAATGAATTTGTCTAATGAATTTCCTGATTAATTACTGCACATCGTAATAAACATCTAATTTTTAAAAAAGTCTAACTGCATTCTTAATTCAACTGGAAATGTATTTGTCCTCTGAGTCATGCTAAATTAAAAAAAATTTTTTAAATGGAATTCATACATACATTCTCAGTAAGATATTAAGCTGTGATATAGCTTACATCTGTCCTCACATTAGGATGGGGGCCTGTTTAACGAGGATGACAAGCAATATCTAACATGAGGCCAGTCCCTAATGGGGAGTACTGCTCTACACATGGGGCCAGTCCCTAATGGGGAGTACTGCTCTACACATGGGGCCAGTCCCTAATGGGGAGTACTGCTCTACACATAGGGCCAGTCCCTTATGGGGAGTACTGCTCTACACATGGGGGCAGTCCCTTATGGGGAGTACTGCTCTACACATAGGGCCAGTCCCTTATGGGGAGTACTGCTCTACACATGGGGCCAGTCCCTTATAGGGAGTACTGCTCTACACAGGGCTGCACAGCACTAAAGCCATCTGAGATGGAGGTTAATTGGGTGCCATATCATACTATTCAGCTACTGTACCAATACAGCTTAGAACCAATAAACTCAACTATAAAGCTATCACCTTTTAATTTTAATTTGAAGGGAACAAACATTTTATTGGAGGTTTTTTCATGCTGTAAAAACTGTGATTAATGCTGGCAGTACTCTTCAAGGGAAATTATAAACTGTTATACATTAGTCTCTAGCTGGAGACAAATTAGAAGACAAATGATCCATTTAAAAAGTTAATGGTGTTCACATTTATATTTAGCCATTTGTTTTATTCATATTTACAATCTAAGTTACTCAAGATAAATGCATCTGCTAAATGAGTATAATATCTTCCAGATTTTTTTCCCTGAGATTTAGCTAATGGGTAATAAATAGTCCATAGTCACATAGTGACTCATGAAAATGTTCCAGAGGTCTCGTTAATATCGAGGACTTCTGCTATCAACTCAGCTTTAGCCAGGAGCAGGTGCCTGTTTATCTAAAACTGCAAGCTTTCAGCATTTGGACACAAACACACATACACACACAGGTCTGCCAATGTCCATTCTCTACAAAAATGAGCAATCTTATAAACACACTGGTTTTGTTTTTACTTCCTTTTACTGAAGTTGAAATTGGTTTGTGTGTTTGTCTATCATTTGGTCTTGTTGCTCTTTGTTCTGATTATCAGAATTTGGAATGTCCTCGCATCTCATACTCCCTCAGCTATATTATCACAAATGATTCCCTCAAGAAATTGAAAAAAAATGAAGGAAAAGAACATAGAAAAATGGACATATATCTGAAAGCAGGGACATGCAAAGGATTTAAAAATCTGCCTGTCATGGGGGTCCCCAAGAAAAGAGATTATTGAATGCCGGGGTGGGGGAGTGGGGAATTTATGATCCCAGGTAGCAATAAAAAACAATAGGCCTCATTCACGAAGCATGCATACGATTGTATTTGATCGTAAATCGGGTGTAAGAACGTTTTCCATGAACATTTCGCCATTCATCATTTTTATTTGTATCTGTATTTGTTCATGGCTGTTTCCTTATGCTAATCACATGAACAGGATTGCGCATAGAATTTACAAGCAGTCAGAATTCATCATCTCACACACCTGGGATATGCACAAAAACCAAGGTCTGCATGTGTGGCATGAATCCCATATTGGTTTTTCATTGGATCATTTTTTAAGAACAAAAAGAAAGAATAATTTAAGAAACGTTTTCTGAATGAGGCCCAATAGTTCTTCACTTACCCTCTTCGCTCCTGGTGTGCTGCTGAGTTCAGTGTCCGTTTCTCCTGCATATTCCCTCGCTACTTTGCATGTAGGCTACTGATTTCAAACTAATGTTTGCTATGACTTATGAATATGACTATGATTTTCATGGTTTTGATTTAAGATAATGTCGGTATTTCTAATAAAGAACTTGATATGGTAGAGTAGAGAATGTAAATCAGTGAATAATGATGCAAGGATGGCTACTATGAATAAGAACGATGCCCTTATTAACTCTGTCATTCTGAAGACTTGGAATTCTCTCTAAATTTTGTAAAGCCAAAATTTGTTAAGTATTGTTGCTACTGATTTGTCATTAATTCTATTATTTCTCAGATACTGTTACTGTTTATGCAGGGGAAACAGAGGCACTGAATTAATCAAAACACCCGTCTAGAAATCTAGGCCAGGAGGACACGGAAGGAAGTGAAGAAAATTACATCCATCTGAATGAACCTGGAGGCTCAAACTGCCATCCACTCTCAATGAAAGCCCCTGCTGGTGGTGCTGGTGCCTTTTCTGGTCTGGACAAAAAGTTTGCTACATGATTAATCATAGGCTTTAAGCTATTATGTTATCAGCACAATTTCACACAAGCAATTTACTGAAACGATTGTTTTTAGCTGCTCCACCTTTGTGTGTGTGTTTTTGGGTTTACAGTTGAGGTCAAAAATTTACATACATCTAGGCTAAAGACATTCAAACTCAAGTTCTCTCAACTCCACACATTTCATGTTACCATACATTCGATTAGAGACAGATTTATTTCAGCTTTAATTCACTGTATCAGAATTCCAGTGGGTCAAAAGTTTACATACACCAAGTTGACTGTTTCTTTAAATAGTCTGGAAGATTCCAGAAATTAATGTAATGACATTTTAGAAGCTCCTGATTGGCCAATTGTCATAATTAGGAGTTAATCAGGAGTTAATTGACACCTGTGGCTGTATTTAAGAGCCTACCTTTAAAGCCACTGCCTTTTTGCCTTTGATACCATGGGAAAATCCAAGCAACTCAGCCAAGACTTTTGGTCCAAAATGTCTTTAGCTTAGGTGTGTGTAAACTTTTGGCCTCAACTGTAACTACATCAGAAAGGGAACAGCTGAAAGCCACTGAGAAGCATGGAAGCAAGAGCACTTTGTGAAAAGGGATCTACGGTACAATAAAGGAGAAAAAAAGGAGCAAGGCAAATCTTTTAAAAATATATGTAACATGCAACAACATAGTGACCCTTGGGTTTAATTTATTTGGTAAAAGTTTGCACCTATCATGGCACAGCATTAATTATTACCGAGCAGTAATTTACACTGGAACAGCCGTTAAAATCAGAAAAGAATGGATGTTCAAAGCGATGCCCCTGTCTTAAAAAAGGCAAGAGTCACCTTTAAGGGGATGTTGGGGGGAGAGAAAAAAACAAAGTCTTTGCAGTCATTGTGTTTTGACATTATGGGTATGACTCAGAATTAATTTCTTATATCCAGACTATTTTTTGTCTGTTCTTCCAAATTGGTGACAGAATCGTGCATATCGCTTCTACAATGCAATCCGTAAGCGTTTAGAGCAGTAACCTTACATTAACAGATTTATTTTTTATTCATTTAAACCTTTATTTGCTTTCTTTTGTTTAGATAAAACAAAAGAAAGCAACGTAAAGTAGGCTTTACCATCAAACCTGAAGACCATTCAATGTGCAATAATGTTATAACACTGAGCTACTGTACACTAACAGACTCTACAGCGTTCTCAAACTTTGGACATTTTAGCCAAATAAAGTTGTTGATTCCACATGTCTAAACTTGAAAGCTATTTAATTGTCGCTAGCTAATGGTAGGCCTACTTACCAATCTTTCATGTCCTACGCAAGTTCCAGGCAAAAATGGGAACTGAAAATCCTAACCGTACAGTTTATTGTAATACTGCAGTGCCCATAGGCTCCTGAAATAAAATCAATTTCTTGTAGGTCTCTTCATTTTTTGTGAAAAGTAATATTGTAAAAGTAGTATTGCTTTCTCTGCACCCAGAGAAGGGGCAATGCATTACTTGTAGAGAGGATTTCACTGTACTTAAGGTTTTTGTACGCAAGTAACACAAAATTAATCCTGCCCACTGAAAACCTGGTGTTTAGCCAAGGGGAAAAGAAAGCCAAATTCCAAACAGGCTTTCATACGTTTTTTGCATGAATCATTTGAAAATATTTATTGGCCGTTTGTGAATGCAAAATCAAAACAATCAAAACATCACATCAAAGAATTCACAGATTTGTTTCCTGGACCTTTAAAAACAGTGAATATGCAAAATATTGCATATTGGTATTTTGTGTTTAGTGAGGTTTCCACATGAAAATATATCATTTTAACAGCATATGTTATACTGTAGTGAATGGAGTGTGCCCTGCGATAGATTGGCGGCCTGTCCAGGGTGTATTCCTGCCTCTCGCCCAATGCACGCTGGGATAGGCTCCAGCACCCCCCCATGACCAGGATAATGTGGAGGAAAATCCCTTCTTAGGTTCGATGGGTGAGTCGGTGATGCAAGAATAAAGACTAGAACTTATGATTTCTTCTAATAACCTTTTTATTCTCTTTAATCAATAATCCTTTTCATGTACGTAGGCCTACGGCAGGTCTCTAGTACCATGAAGATACACAGAGAGCTTCCTCCAATTATGTTTTTACATCCTTTTTATACAACCAGATCTCCTCCTACCCTGATGTATCTTCCCTTTAAAATAACCAGTCCCAGCCTAGGTCAAACATATGTTTCATAAGTTAGTTTAACAATAACTATTATATAATCTTCCATTTTAATCAATGACAGATATTTCACTACACACTTACAGAGAAATATATATGCATGACTTGAATAACAAGTATTTGTCCTCATGGTTAACAATTGTTCCATCTTCCAGTTTCAAAGTACATGCACTTTACATGCATTCACTACATGCTGTAATCCAACTGAAATATTGACTCATATACACACCACCATGTTCTAACAAACTATGTTTATATCATTACTGTTGCCGTGATTACTTTGATTTTCATTCATTCATTTTAATAGAATATAATCTATACATTTACTAGATATAGCAAATCAGTTCTTTCTAGATCAGTATCCTTTCTCTTCTCTTACAACTCAAAGGTCTTCTGCACAAGACTGTTTCCCAACAGAAGTTACTTGCAAAATTCCACTTAAGTAAATGTTTACAATTTTTCCCTCCTGCAACTGGGGTTCAAAGATTCTCTAGGTAGTATGCATCAGTGTACACGGAGACCACTGTCTTTCCTTAGTTACAAATAGACATAACACAGAATACCTATTGTTCTTCAGAGATCATCCCATAATCACATACATTTAAATATATTCTTGATCAGTACAATCTTTAATAAGAAGAAATGTAAAAACATTAATGAAGAAAACACATACTTCCACAATAAGCAGGTATGGATGGATGGATGGATGGATGTTATATTGTGAGTTTGGCTGTAACACGTATTTTGATGTTTCTGACCAACAGATTTTATATCCTTCTTACAAAAGTAGTGTGATACCCTACTAATAGAATCTAACTATTTTTAGAGACCTTTTTCTACATATTGTAAAAAAATAAATGGAATAAACACTGAATAAATGAGCAGCACAAGTTAATACAGTAATATCACAAAATCATTGCATACATAGTTACACAACCACCTGGGGAACTTTAGCTGCCCTGATGTAGAGCTTTACGATGCATGCATTATAGTGGTCATATTCAGAAATTACCACAAGAAGTAACAAGGAGGCCAATTCTGCACAAGCTTCATTCCATACCCTCCTTTACTCCTCACACGATTATATAAGAGCCACTGTGGGGTCTGTAAAGTGGTCTTACGGCCATAAGTTTGCTACAGCTGTAGTCTTGGTCCTTTGATTATTGTAGAGAGTAAAAATTATATAATCATTTAATTTGGACATTATCCAAGACACACCACTGTCCCAAATGTTTATCTGAAAGGCCACTGCACCTCCTTTTCTGGCCGATAACTTGGATTAAGTAGGTGTCCTTCTCATCAGTTATCATTTGAGGAGTTAATTTCGTGGATAAAATGGCCTCCCCATGAAGCTCAAGCATCATATCCAGTTTAATCAAATCGCAGCATGCACAGAAAGAAGATGAGAGCTGTTGAGAGAACAGCCCAGAACTATTTCTTTCCAAGAGATTCGATAACTTATCAAATTTATTCCGTTTCCTAATGAACATAATGGGCATAATCATCAGGGCCGTCCACACACTATTTTTAGGGCATATGCTGAACCAGGGGGTAGGGGGCGGGGGGTGGATGGTATTGCGATTGGAAAAGGCACCAGTACTGTAGCTGAAAGGGCAGTTTAGGATGGACAGGGCAGGAGGGGTATGGGTGTGGGTGGGGGTGGGGGCAGGGGCTCCCTCAGCTTGTGCCTGCTAATTAACATAATTAACATAATAATGATCGTATTCTACACACTAGCTGAAATCTCCCAATGGTGTCTGGCTTGATGTGGTTGCTGGTTTCTAAGGAAACAGGCCGCTCTCACCCCTGGCTGAAACGCGTGCTCTCTCACCCGCACTTCCCTGCTCTGCGCAGCCAGCAGCATCCTGGATACAGTCACCCTGTGCTGAGGACATCCTCCATCAGAGCTCTGTGCTGACATCACTTTAGACTCATAAAACATCAGCCATTTAACCTGCCTGAGCCCCTGGAGTCCCTGTCAAACATGCCCCAACAATAACCCCTCTTTCAAACCACTCAGGTCTCCTCTTCCAACCATGTTAGCCATAATTACTGCCCCCCGGCCCTGTCCAGCATTTCTGTATATGACCCTATGCATGCTGGGACATTATTTTCCATTGTTAACGAATGAGTTATCCCTGTGTATTAGAAGCATGTACTTTGCATATGTGTTGTGCTACTGCAACTCAAATGCAAAGCATGTTTATTTAAAAATGAGAAACCTGACGTTCCCCAGGTTTCTCCTGGACCAGGCGTTTCCTCATTTATTTCTTGTGCAGGAACTGCATGCCAGTGTCGGAAATACGGTAGACGCCAGTGCTTTGTTCATGTACATGAATGTAAACTCTGCTTTATCTGCACCCTACTTCAGTGGGGCTTCTTCCTGACTCCTGAGCTGGGCTTATTAAGCAGAAGTAACTGTGTCACCCACATTAGAAAGGGCTGTTAGCAAGAGGGTGCACTGCAGGCTATCTGCTAGCTAGCTAGCTCAGAGGATTTTTCACAAAACATTTTGGCTACAAGTGACAGTTTTTACATCAGTATGCTGGACAGATGCTGAGGAGATTCACTCATCACCTGGACTGTGTGTCAAAACTGTCTGGTCCTACTTACATCAATGGGTTTGTTCTGCGTTGAGTAAAAGCCCTTCATGCCATCAAACAGCAGACATTTTTGGCAGCTGAGCATGTGATAGAGACATGTTTGTTGTTTATAAGCACCCAGCACTTGAGATCTTTTTGTTTGCACAGCAGATGTGTGATTTCAGGATGCGCATGCTGGACTTCAACGATAAATACGGTGAATATGCATGGACTACAGAGAAAATAAAAACATTATACTTGTTTCAGTCTTACTCCACTGTTTCATACTTTTACCTGGTATTTGTTTTCTACTAAGTATACATATATATATATATATATATATGTAATTAAATGAGCAGCCTTTATTATGGTTATGTTTAAAAGTCAAGGCCTTAGGGAAAAACATTAAACATAAGAGATCCCTGAATACATGGTAAACAAACACATTCAGCCACTTAATGTAATATGTATCTTCACGACTCGTTTTTATATTGTTTGTCAAAAATGATGCCAATGAATTATGAAATACATACCCAGTATCTTACAATGATGGAGTAGTGTCTAAATGATAATGTTCCCTATTCTGTTGAGTCAAATTTTAAAGCATATAGGTGTCGCACGCCAGCATGACATCCCTGGGAGGTAGATGCGGGGAACACCGTTGGAGAGGGAGGGAGGGAGGGAGAGCATCCCCACAAACATGAAATAAAATAAACACCATCTTCATATAGTCATTGTTGGTAACCCGCTGTATAAGTGGAATAAACCCCTCCGGGCTGTCCCGGTATTGGAAAATAATGTAGCCTACTTCGGGGCTGGTTAAGCGACCCTATAGAGGGTATGCATTGACGTCACTTTCCCATCAGTATACGCCCCCTCAGTCGGGACTGAGTGGCAAAACATGCTGCCACATGGCTGCCTTTAGTATAGGAAACTGCAAAACCGGGAGTAAAACAAACGATTATCCGCTTAAATTAAAGGCAGTTGGACTCGACAGTGATCCTTACAACTTACCAAAGAACCAGTGGTCCGTGGACATTCAACAAGAAATCGGAGCTATCTTTTTACAGACTGCCAAAAGCTAAAGAAAAGAGAAGCAAATGCATCGCTGCTATTTGCAGAAACAACTCTAATCCAGGCATCGAAACGTGGATCTGCGGTTGTTATTTTGTGTCAGGTATGTTGGATTTTTGGGTAAAATCATACCTTAATAATTTATATGCTTGGCTAGCTAATACTATCTAACCATCCCCCCTTTGTTTGTAGAACACAAGGCTCATCATCATGGATGTTTTTTAATAAATGCTGACAAAAACTTTACAGTTACACAGAATACAAATGAAAGATGCTAAATGTTTAATTGATGAGTAGTCAATACAGTAGCCTACATAACTTAAGGCATGATTTTACCCAAAATTCAACATAGCTACCTGACACAAAATGACAACCGCAAATCCACATTTCGGTGCCTGGATTCCAGTTGTTTCTGCAAATTGCAGCAATCCATTTGCTTCTCTTTTCTTTAGCTTTCAGCAGTCTGTAAAAAAGTTAGCTCCGATTTCTTGTTGAATCTATTTGTACAGTCAATCGCACAACAGCTCTTTCCCATTTTAGGTGTGTTTTTTGTGTTTTCACGGCATTCAAACAGAACGCTAACGCTGCCACTGATAGTCTTTCTGCCACTCAGTGGGTGTGACCGCAGTGACTTCCACTTACTGTGATGTCATGTGCATACCCTCTATTATTTTCCAATAACGGGACAGCCCATCGTGGTTTATTCCTTACATATCATGTTACAACACAAAGGATGAATATAAAAAGGGGCCAGGTGAACGACAGCGAAAGACATCTAATCACTGCGGGCTCTGGATGGGAACCTCGTGTGTGCGTGTGTCACTAGAATTAGCATTTTTGATCATGGATATCTGCGGAGCTGGTCGTCCAGCAGTCTTGATCCTCACCTGCTGCTTAATCCAAACTGTGGAATGGCTCTGACAACCATAGACATATATACATAGACGCCGCATTGGCCGCTTCGGCCCCTTGCTGCGATACGTCAACGTGGCCGCCATATTGGTCCAGGCAAGACTGGCCTGAAAACAAATAGAAGTAAACGGGGGAGCTGAGGTTTTTCTGGATAAAAAGCACTATAGCGTTTACATTTCTCAACCGATTTCAATGAGTCGTTTTATATTCAAGGGTTTATGATCTACATGGAGTACAAAAAAAAGTTTTATCTCCAGTTACTTAGAATCTTGATAGTTAGGCTATAATCGCTGCTAGACGCTCAAGATATGAATGAGTGTGTATCAACATTAGGTTTACATGAACTGAATTACTTACATGGTGAAAAATAATTCATTGTCATAAGGAATTGCCAGAGTTAATTTTAACCTGACAAGCTGGCTAGAAAGTAAAGTAGGTTTAGGTTTTATTCATTCCACCATAAAAAAGACAAAAGCATATAAAACTTAGACATTTATAGGATCTAACTATTTGTCTTGTATTTTTTAAAAATCGGCTCTTCAGACATTCGTGTCGGCTCCGAACGTTCACTTACGAGAAATTTGTGTGTGTATGTGTGTGTGTGTATGTGTGTGTGTATAGATTCATAGGCAGACAGACAGATAGATACTATCTTTCCACTCATGCCAGCAGCCATACCACCAGGCACTCTGCTCCTGCCGACTGGCTGAAGTTAAGCAGGTGTAGGCATGGTTAGTACTTGGATGGGAGACCACCAGGAAATACTGAGTTGCTGCTGGAAGTGGTGTTGGTGGGCCAGCAGGGGGCAATCTTCCCTCTGGTCAAATAAACCCCAATGCCCCAGTGCAGTGATGGGGACACTGTGCTGTAGGAGATACCATCTTTCGGATGAGACGTTAAACCGAGGTCCTGACTCACTGTGGTCATTAAACTACATGACACTATTCGCAAAGAGTAGGGGGTTCCCCGGTGTCCTGGCTAAAACACCAGATCTGGCTCTCACAAAAACTTGCCACCTAATCATCCCCTGATTTAATTGGCTAAAAAAATGTTCTCTCCCTCCAGTGGAGCTGCTCAGTGGCCAACAATAGAGGATTGTGATTGTACTGGGCAGCTCCCAGGTGTGAATGTGTATGAGTGTGAAGCAGGGTGTTCCTGCAAAAGAGCATCCGTGCTCAGTGAACCTACCCTGGGTAAAATAAAGGTTAAAAAAATATATAGATAGATATCAAGCTTTATATCTATCTGTCTGTACATATAGATAGAAATAAATGAGTAGAGAAACATAATGAATGCTGATGCTTCCATACAGGGTTCTGCATGATGCAATTAAGCAATTCATTGTTTATTCCTGGGGCATGGATGGCAAGAGCTTGAGTCACAAAAACTGCTCAACTGGCTAGTGTTTCTGATGCACTGAAGCTGTTTTTGGTGGCTCTTGGTGGTCTAACACCTTACGGAGACACTTTGTGTTGTTTTTTCCTTTAATTTGTCACCTATCTATAAATGTATATATATATTATGCTCCATGGTCATTGACTGCTTCAGCCCTGTTCCTCCCCTGCCCAAGCCTTGACGCAGCCTGAAGCTCCTGATCCATCACCCGGCTCCTCTACACTGCACTATTCTGAACCATACCATTTGGTCTTCTATTATTCGTGTTAGCTTTCACCTCAGCTGTAGCCTGCTTAACCATTCTATTTACTCTGATTGATCCCTTGTAGCATTTCTGCTACATTCCATTCTACTGCTACTTTACACCAGGCTGGCCAGTGGAGGATGGGCTCCCCCTCTATAGCCGAGTTCCTCTTGAGATTTATTCCCATTGGGGAGTTTTTTCTCTCCACTGTATGAGGGTTTTCTCCCCACTGGGAGTTTTTACCTCATGTATTTGCTATTTGGACCTAGTGTTTGCTCTGTTTTCTCTTTTTGCTCAGTCTCCTGCCTTGATACTCTGTAAAGTGTCTTTGTGACAGTTCTCTGTAAAAAGTGCTATACAAATAAAATTTTATTAAATTAATAAAATTTAAAATATATGTGTATATATATATATATATATATATATATATATATATATATATATATATACATATATGTGTGTATACTGATTAAATTATTTTCACATGAAGTGCAGTTTCTTCTATAAAACAATAGGCCCTGAAGTGATGGATAAAAAATGAATTCCAGCATTCCTAATAAACCCGAAGAGTCACTCAAGCCCCAGAGACAATGTCCGCTTCAGCATGGCCTTAGTCAAGAGCTCAGAGAGGCACTCGACTGGGGCGCAATCAGCCCAGTCTGAGACTCTCCGAACATACCTCCTGCCTTTCTCACATGGCACCGCACAGAGCAGTGCTTCAGCATCCCCTCCTCTTCCTCCAGTCCACATGGATTAAACGTAGATGACTAATTCTCTGCCATTTTAAATCTTAACAGACACGTAGTTCTGCCTCTGCCACATCCCCATTCTTGCCCACAAGATCCTGCCTAGCAGACCAGCAGTGACCACCGCCTGCACCAACACATAGGCGGCATCAAATATAATTACATTACATTACATTACAGACATTTAGCAGACGCTCTTATCCAGAGCGATGTACAACAAGTGCATCAGTTCAAAGTGCAGAGGTGCAGAAAAACACACTAGAGTGAAGTAAAGATAGTCGTGCCAGAAGTGACCACAGGTCAGGACTCCAACCCTGTAGGGTAACCTGTTCAGCAAATAAACAACAATCCTGCCAAGTACAAAACTAGCACTGAAATCACATTTGCCTAATCAGAATCAACAAAACAATCCTGCCAAATACAAAACTAACGAGATCGCATTAGCCTAACTAGGTACATTGAGCTAAACTAGAGGCTAGGGAGGGGTGGGGAGAGGTGCAGCCTGAAGAGATGAGTCTTCAGTCTGCGCTTGAAGGTAGTCAGATTCTCTGCTGTTCTGACCGCCACGGGAAGGTCATTCCACCAGCGAGGGCCCAGGACAGACAGCAGACGTGAACGGGAAGTACAGACACGAAGAGGGGGAGGTGCCAAGCATCCAGAGGTGGCAGAACGGAGAGGTCTGGCTGGTGTGTAGGGTCTGATGATCCTCTGGATGTATCCTGGTGCTGGATGTCCCTCAGGCAAGCAGAGATGCGAGCGGAGACCTGTGTGTCAGAGGGGGGGAAGGAGAGAAAAAGTTGGGTGTCATCGGCATAACAGTGATAAGACAAACCATGGGCAGAGATTACAGGACCAAGAGATTGGGTGTACAGGGAGAACAGGAGGGGACCAAGGACTGAGCCCTGGGGAACTTCTGTGGCAAGGGGGCGAGGTGCCGATACTGCACTGGCCCAGGCGACTTGGAAGGAGCGACCGGAGAGGTAGGACTCGATCCAGTCTAGTGCTGTGCCACAGATCCCCATAGCTGCCAGGGAGGACAGGAGGATGGGGTGGTTGACTGTGTTGAAGGCAGCAGAAAGGTCTAGGAGGATCAGGACAGATGAATGGGAGGCTGCTTGTGCGGCGTGAAGCGACTCACTGACCGAGAGGAGTGCGGTCTCTGTCGAGTGGCCAGGTCTGAAGCCGGACTGGTGGGGGTCTAGGAGGTTGTTCAGTAAGAGAAAAGAGGAAAGTTGGTTAGAATCAGCTCGTTCAATTGTTTTGGATAAGAAAGGGAGAAGGGAAACAGGACGGTAGTTCTGGATGACGGAGGGATCCAGAGTGGGCTTTTTCAGCAGTGGGGTGATGTGGGCCAGCTTCAAGGAAGAGGGGAAACATCCAGAGGACAAGGAGGAGTTCACAAGGGAGGTGACAAACGGGAGGATGTCAGGTGTGATAGTCTGGAGGAGAGAGGAAGGGATGGGGTCAAGAGCACAGGTGGTAGGGCGGTGGGAGAGTAGGAGCTGGGAAACATCAGAGTCAGTGAGGGGAGAGAAAGTGGAGAAACAAGGGGAGGGAACAGAGACGGGGGAGTGGGGAAGGGTGGCGGTGGACGTGAAGGAGCTGTGGATGTCTGCAATCTTCTCATCGAAGAAAACCGCGAAGTCATCTGCAGCGAGGGAGGACTGAGGTGGGGGAGGAGGAGTGCTGAGGATAGAAGAGAAAATAGAGAACAGTTGATGAGGGTTAGAGGCAGATTTATGAATTTTTGTTTGATAATAATTAATTTTAGCAGAGGTTACAGCAGTAGAAAATGCAGCTAGCAGAGACTGGTAGGCTGACAGGTCAGATGGAGCCATGGATTTCCTCCACTTCCTCTCCGCTGCACGTAGGCTGGCCCGGTTGGTTCGGAGGGGGTCAGACATCCACGGACTGGGAGAGGACGAGTGTGCCGGCCTGGAGACTAGAGGACAGAGAGAGTTAAGTACTGAGGAGAGCGAGGAAGACAGAGCGGAAGATGCAGAGTCAGTGGGAAGGTTGGAGAAGGATTCAAGAGGGGGGAGTGAAGCAGTGACACTAGAAGCGAGAGAGGAGGGAGAGAGGGAGCGGAGGTTACGGCAGACCTTGACAGTAGGAGTGGATGGAGGGGAGGGAGGGAGGGGAGCAAGAGGGAGGGAGAAGGAAATGAAGTGGTGGTCAGACTGGTGCGGAGGGGTCACCGTGGGATCGGAGGAGGAGCAATTCCTCAGGATGACCAGGTCTAGGAGGTTGCCAGCCTTGTGTGTTGGTGGGGAGTGCATCAGGGAGATGTCTGGTGCAAGCAAACATTTGCTGAAGGCTAATTTAACAAAGAAAAATGCTTTGTTGGGATTACAGAGTATGGTACAGTAAGTACAGTAAAAGAACCAATTAGTTTTTGAATGAATATATAAATAAACTGATAGTGTTCTGTGGCTGGCTGTGTTCTTATTCAAAAGGATTTGATAAAAGTTTGAGGGATACAATTTCTACCTTCAAGCAAGTTATATTCAACTTAGTGTTCTTTTTTTAACACAACCATACTGGTAGAAAACAGAAAAGAAAAGAGTGTTTATTTGAACTTCACTACTCCTGTTATACTTCCAGTTCTGGGATACTCAGGGATCGGAGGGTAGCGATGTTACAGGAAAAACAGAGGGGGCAGTCTGTTTGTAACACCTGTGGAACAGCCTTAATGGTTTTGGCAAAGACCTTTTGGCTCTGGCACCTACTGCCACAAAGCACCTAGCAGCTATCTTTGGTGTGTGCTCTGTCATTAAGCACCCAGCGGCCATCTTTGGTGTGCGCTCTGTCACTAAGCACCTAGCAGCTATCTTTGGTGTGTGCTCTGTCATTAAGCACCCAGCGGCCATCTTTGGTGTGCGCTCTGTCACTAAGCACCGAGCAGCTATCTTTGGTGTGTGCTCTGTCACTAAGCATCGAGCAGCTATCTTTGGTGTGCGCTCTGTCACTAAGCATCGAGCTGCCATCTTTGTATCTTTGGATTGCGCTCTGTCATTAAGCACCGAGCAGCTATCTTTGGTGTGCGCTCTGTCACTAAGCACCCGACGGCCATCTTTGGTGTGCGCTCTGTCACTAAGCACCCGACGGCCATCTTTGGTGTGCGCTCTGTCACTAAGCATCGAGCTGCCATCTTTGGTGTGCGCTCTGTCACTAAGCACCCGACGGCCATCTTTAGTGTGCGCTCTGTCACTAAGCATCGAGCTGCCATCTTTGGTGTGCGCTCTGTCACTAAGCATCGAGCTGCCATCTTTGGTGTGCGCTCTGTCACTAAGCACCCGACGGCCATCTTTGGTGTGCGCTCTGTCACTAAGCATCCAGTGGCCATCTTTACTGTTAACAAATTGTTGCAGCCCCCTGACAATTTTCCACTCTGCATTTCCACTGATCTTTGCAACAAATTTCTTAGCTTCTTTCATACTAAAGTTGATGCAATCCACCAACAGCTCCTCTTTACTAGCACTGAACATGATGTCCTCTCTCCCACTTTGGAGCTAGCTCAGACAGGTTCTCTCGCTCAGTTCCTCCCCGTCAATGATTCTACTCTATCTTCTTTTGACCAATTTTTTATTTATTTCATTTTCAACAAGGTCTGCAGGTGCACATTGACAAGCAAAATGTCCCAAATGATTCCACTCTATCTGAAGTCATTTCAAAATGCAGGTCAACCACATGTCAGCTAGACCCAATGCCCACCTCACTAGTCAAATCTTGCCTCCCTGCCCTCCTTCCCCTGTTGCTGGCTATTATCAACTCCTATCTCACCTCTGGCACTGTACCTAATAGCCTGAAGGGGGCAGCAGTCACACCTATTCATAAAAAACAGGAAATCCTGAAATCCTACACAATTTCAGACCCATTTCAAATTTGCCCTTTTTAGTCAAAACACTGGAGCGACTAGTTGCCATTCAGCTTCAGGACCATCTTTCCACCAATCAGTTAATTGAACCTTTTCAATCTGGTTTTCGCACAAAGACAGAGTCAGCCTTGGTGAAAGTTACCAATGATCTTCTCCGTGCAGCTAACAATAACCTCTTAAACATCTTAGTGCTACTGGATCTGAGTGCTGCTTTTGACACAGTCTGTTACAAAATTCTGCTTGAACGCTTGGCTAGTCTTGGTATCACCCATCTTGCACTTTCCTGGCTGAACTCATACCTCTCTGATAGGCAGCAATATATATCCATAAAGAATCACAGATCTGACTTTGCTTCTGTCACTAACGGTGTTCCACAGGGTTCGGTGCTGGGTCCTCTCCTCTTCATTATTTATCTGCAACTACTCGGTGAGACCATGCGTCATCATGGTGTTAGTTTTCACTGCGACGCTGATGACACACAGCTTTAAAAAGTTCCAAACCCTCCTGTGCACTTCCTCCCCCATCTCTCATCAACTGTTTGCAGGATATTAGAATTTGGATGACCTGTAATTTCCTCAAACTTAACGGTGACAAATCTGAAGTCATGCTTATAGGGTTTACATCCACACTATCCAAAACCCCAAACTTTTCCATTACTATTGAAGGTTTCCCCATCCCGCTTTCCACTCATGTGAAGAGCCTTGGTGTCATTCTTGACTCCACTCTCTCACATGAACCTCATGTAAAACACATCACTAGATCTGCCTTTTTCCATCTCTGCAACATATCAAAACTCAGGCCCACCCTATCCTACTCCACAACAGAAACTCTAATCCTTGTCTTTGTAACATGTCGGCTGGATTATCGTAACTCTATTCTCACTGGCATCCCAATCAGATCAATACGCAAACTAGTTCAAAATGCTGCAGCACGAATACTGACCCACACTAAAACATACGATCACATCTCTCCAATCCTGTACAAACTTCATTGGCTGCCAGTAAAATTTTGAATACAATTCAAAACCCTCCTGCTAACCTACAGTGCACTTCATGGTTTAGCTCCGGCCTATCTCACTGATCTTATTCTGGATCACACACCCACTCGCTCGCTTCGCTCCTCCTCTGCAAGACTTCTAACTGTCCCCACATCTCGCCACTCCACTCTTGGTGATCGGGCTTTCTCCTGGCAGCACCCAAACTCTGGAACACACTCCCTCCCCACATCCATAATGCTGAGACTCTCTCCACTTTTAAGAAACATTTAAAAACTCACCTCTTCACACTAGCTTTTGCCTGAACAGGACATAGCTATCCACTCCCCCATGGTACTTTTATTTATTTATTTATTTATTTTATTTTATTTATTTATTTTTTTTAATACCATGTCCTGTAAGGGCAGTGTCTTTGTCTTTTCTAACTGTTTTTAATATCATGTACGTATCTGTAGTGATTTGTCATTCTTCTATCCATTTTAATACCATGTAAGGTGACCTAGAGTGTTCAGAAAGGCACCTGATCAATAAAATGTATTATTGTTATTAAATCTTTGGTGTGTGCTCTACTGGCTATTACTCATGTACTCTGCAGTTGGTAGAATTCCCCTTTGTATGTAAGCTGACATCACAGCATCTGTATGTCCCTATTGCATTATTCCTGGATGCTCACTCACAAGTACAGCCAGGAAGCATTCTCAAAAGGCATTGGTGGAGTGCTTCTCTGTTTTCAACCAATAAGATGTCATGCCTGTCCTACCTTTATTTTTTCATTCCTGTGAAGAAAGCACTTGCCACTCAGCCCACATGCCTGGTGGAGCTTAAGCTCATACTTGTTTTGTATGAGTGAGGTCACATCAGGACTGTCTTATTAACTATTCTTCATCTAGCAGCCCCAGCTAAACTTGAGGCCTCTGTTTGCGGCAGTAGAAAATAGCTGTTTCTGCTATGAACCTCGAAATATCAATCATTCAAAAACAAATGAAAAAGGACCACCAAACCAAAAATAATTGAGTGTTCATTTCTTGTAAAAACAAAACATGTTTATTCATTTTTAGAGCATGGCAAAAAAGTCCAAAATTTGGCTACTTAGCCAACAAATAATAATAATAATAATAATAATAATAATAATAATAATAATAGTTGTTGTTGTTGTTGTTGTGTTTTTGTCATTCATTTTGGTTAAATATATTCTGTACAATAATTGGATATCACAAAACTGTTTTTTTTGGTTGGTGAGTCTTTTTATCGCTTTGATTGCAGCTGCCTCTCTAAAGGTCTCCGCGCGACCCTGTTCGTCACTGAGTACCCAGCTCTGTGGCACAATAAATATAAACGGAAATTAGTCACCATAAAAGCATGTCCTTTTCTGCCATATTTAATAGACTGCTTTCAAATTTATATGTAGGCCACGAAAGAAATTATTATCCAACACGTTTCAGCATTTGACGTTTTCTAAGTTAGGCGATCATTTCCCCTGCTGAGTTTGACACATGGTGAAACATAGGCCACTTTCACTGATGAAATACATGCGCATTCGAGTTAACCTCGCATACTCACTGAAGCATTCGGTCAATGAATCATTGTCGACCTGGGTAGACATGTTGATCTTGTAAGGTAACCTGTCTCAAACCCTGTTTAGAAAAGTTATAGCCGACCATTAAGAAGAAAAGAAAAGAAAAGAAAAGAAAAAGGCTGTGGGCTAGGCTTAATCGCATCGACTTTGAATTCCCAGTGTAACCTGATGCGATCAGGGTGTCTGTGCAGCACCGCTCGGGTGGGGGGCCGGGGGGAGGGGGTTCTAGTTTTGCTGCCCAATGAGCGCGCTGGACCGCAGGAACACAAACATCTGCTCCCGAAGTCGGTCAGCAGCGGCATCAGAGCTGGATGAGCATGAACGCTGAGCGCACCAGCACAGCAACAAGTGAGGAAACGTCACCAAGCCAGGCAGGTAGCAGTCTGTCCTACACTCGGTACGAAACTTATCGAAGCCATCTATTAAGCGTCTAGCGAAAATATTATTATTATTATTATTATTATTATTATTATTACAATAGTAATAATAATTATAATGTGTTGGCTAAGTAGGAAGCTTCTGGACATTTTTGCCGCGCACTAAAATAAACATAGATTAACTTTGAAAATAATGTGGAGGAAATACAGAGACCATTTTGCGCTCAGTTTATTTTAGCCGAACGCTTCCAAATGTGTTTTTTTCCCCCCACAGCACAACTGGGCTAAATGGCTAAATAACTGCGACCGCGCCGTACAGCACATAGATAGGACACGTGCTGCAGTAGCTGCTCTTTGAGTATTAGTAACGAAGTCCAGCCTGGTATTTCTCTTGTAGCCTATGTTGCATACGGCATTTAGAAATGTCCGAGGACAGGAAAGAAGCGTACAGAAGAAGGTGGCTCACTTTTTATTGTCCAGTTTATGGTAGTTATTCTGGGTTTGTGGTATTAAAGCCCCTGTCAGGAACGCAGCATCGGCAGGTTAAACAAAATTACTGTGTTTGGTTTACTTACCGTAGTCAATGCTTGAATGCTGTTTGAATGTTATATTAACAGACAGTCGGATCAAGAACGATCGGAGGCTATTATGTATAATAATTTTGGCCAAATTAAGCATATTTCTTCTTCGGTATTCTCTCCGCTTTGTGTATATTTCATCTGTCCTGTTGCATGAAGAAGGGAAAATAGTGTCCAGGTAGCAATGATGGAAATGCCACGGCAATACGCAACGGGGAAGGACCTAGTTAAGCATCTCCAAAGGTGAATACAGGTAATTTTGTTTGGAAAAAGGTTTGCATGGCAATTCTGAACGTTTCATACGATGCATATATATATTGTTCAGCAATGCAAAGTAGGTTAATCCGTATGGTTTGACGCTCTTAGCGATCAGATATAAACCGATCTACCGCATCCTCAGAAGGCACTTGTAGGCTATTCCTAAAGGACATGTCACGCAGTGAAGAAACGGAGACTCTGTGTTTTTTAAAAGATTATATTGCATAGATGGCACACAAGCAGAAGTTGCTTATTGATAGCAGACAGAAACACGTGGATTAAAAAATAACACAAATGAAAAATAATGTGGTCAGCACGCGCAACTCTGATCATTGTGGTCAAGTAAGGCAGGACACGTGCAGCCTACTATTACTATCTGCTCACGAGTTCGCCTGTATAATACCAACTGCATCACATTACGAACGAGCTTTTTTAGGTAAACTTTATATAGTACAATAAAGAGGTGCCATATTATTATAACTGCAAGCATTACTGCAGATGTGCATTTATTTTTTAATCAGAAGACTGCCATTCGTGCGTAAACATTATCTATTTTTCTGGTTCTGATAAAGACAAAATGCACTTGCTTATTTCTTGAAGAGCTGAGTATATTCCTGTGCAATTTACTTGTAGGAGAAAAGATAGCAAGGTTTTTTTCTCATTTAGTTCAGACTGGACTGTTCTATATGTAGAAAGTTATGCACCCTTGCAAACTGAAAAGCATATACCAGGCAATGTTGTTTTATTATTCAATCATGAATTTATTTAAATTGTTAACAAGTTTAATTACACATCAGAGTCAATGTTAGATGTTACTTTAGCTATGTGCTTTATGGGTTTCTTGTTTCACATTCATCTGAATAGTATCGCTCTTGGTGAGAAATATTATTTGTGTGCGTGGCTTTCGTTTGAGTAATTCAGATGAACTGTCAAACTAGAGCAGATGTGCGCTTTGCGGGAGCGATAACGAATTATTGGTTAGCTGTAGGGTCAGGTGTGGTCCGCTAGAGGGAGCAGCATTTCAGCGCTGTCACATAATTGTGGTTTTGCTTCTCAATGCTGTGGTCTCTTCTGGAGAGGAATCGAAGGATAAACATGTTCCTTCTTTCCTGCTGTTACGTGTTATGTGCGCACGCAAGATGCCATTATGTATGACCTGCATACGTCAGTCACATTAGTATTAGCTTGTTGCGCTATTATTGGGTATAATTTTTATTGATGGGCACACTCAACTTCTTGAGCAGAGAGAGAGAGAGAGAGAGAGAGAGAATGAATTCAATTTATAATATGCAGAGGTTCATGAATAAATGAAACCATGCTAATCAAATCTGATATTGTATTAAAACAATAGATCTGCATTTGACACAATGAAATAATTGATCTATTTCATTTTTAAATTGTTTACATTGAAAGTAATTGATTTTAATAACCAATTTGGGTGCCAGAATGTTTTCATTGTTGCAGTGTTCAGTGTTGCAAAAAATTCTTATTTGAATTAAGAATTCAGTGCGACACCGTGGTACTCTGTAGAGCTTTTGTGATGTAAATTCAGAGCAAATTAAATTCACTCAAACCCCCCCAAAAAAGAGTGAAGCTCCTCTATGTGAGTTACTCATCCGTGACTTTACGGTTTCAGCCTGTTTCCTTTCCTTTCTGTTGCAGCCTGGCGGGAGACTGCTAGTACTAATCAGCTCACAGAAGAGAAGACTTCATTTTTCTCCATTTTTTGTGCTGCAGCTTCTACAATCTTCTAGACTCTTTTAATTTTCTGTATTTTCTGTTTTTTGGGCACACAGCACCTGCCTTCACTGTGTCTTTGTGTTATTTTTTTGTACACACGGGGCACTGCTAAAAGGCTTCTTCGCGATGGTTCAGCTCAAACTGGTGGAAGGGTGAAAGCGGCTTTTTTGTGGAGAATTCCCTGAGGACGCGAGAAGCTCCCTGTGTAAGTGCCTTTCAGTGAGGCGCTGAGATTCCTCCTCCAGAATGGCCTCTTATTAACTCCAGCTGCCCAATGCCTGCACAGGTGCATGGCTGATGAGGGGGGGAGGCTCTGTGCACTGGCATGGGTTATGAGGGGGGGGCGGGGGATGCAGGCAGGCTAATGGGGCCGGGTGTGCCCGGGGGGCCGGTCTCCACAGCCGCCGGTGCGCTGCTCAGAGGCTGTGTAGTGCTGGCTGTGCTGCTGTGTCCCGGGCTCGCCGTGTGCCCCAAGAGCTGCCACTGCGCAGAGAAGGGGGGCGTGGTGGTGGTGCAGTGCGCCTCCCAGAACCTGGAGAAGATCCCTGCGGACCTGCCGGGGGACACGGTCGCCCTGCTGCTGGGGTCCAACCGCATCACCCGAATCCCGGGCCAGGCCTTCCGGGGCCTGCCGCGGCTGCAGGAGTTGGACCTCTCGCACAACGCCATCCAGGAGGTGGACGCAGGGGCCTTCCAGGGGGTCTCTGAGGGCCTGCGGTCGCTGGACCTCTCGCACAACCGCATGCGCAGCGTGCCCAAGGAGGCCTTCGCCCGGCTGCGGGCCCAGGTCCGGCTGTCGCACAACCCCTGGCACTGCGAGTGCGCCCTGCAGGAGGCGCTGCAGGAGCTGCGGCTGGACCCCGACACCGCGGCCGAGGTCAGCTGCCACACCGCCGCCCAGGACCAGTACGCCGGCAGGCCCGTCGTGCAGGTGCTCGACTCCGGTATCAACTTCTGCAACTACCACCACCGCACCACCGACGTGGCCATGTTCGTCACCATGTTCGGCTGGTTCGCCATGGTCATCGCCTACGTGGTGTACTATGTGCGCCACAACCAGGAGGACGCCCGCCGACACCTGGAGTACCTCAAGGCCCTGCCCAGCAGCTCCCAGATCAGCAGGGACTTCGACACTGTCAGCACCGTGCTCTAGCACCCGTTCTGTGTGCGAGTGTGTGTGTGTGTGTGTGTGTGTGTGTGTGTATGTGTGCGAGTGTGTGTGTGTGTGTGTGTGTGAGAGTGTGTGTGTGTGTGTGTGCGTGAGTGTGCGTGTGTGTGTGGGTGTGTGTGTGTGAGAGAGTGTGTGTGTGTGTGTGGGTGTGTGTGTGAGTGTGTGTGTGTATGTGTGTGTGTGTGTGTGTGTGTCTGTCTGTCTGTGTGTGTGAGTGTGTGTGCATGCGTGTGTGGGTGTGTGTGTATGTGAATGTGCGTGTGTGTGTGTGTGTGCGAGTGTGTGTGTGTGTGCAAGTGTGTTTTCTTAATTATGTGATTTTCATGTTTTAGAGCTGGGGTCCCCAGTCTTATCCAGAAAGGGCCAGTGTGGGTGCACACACCTGATTCTATTAATCAATCCTTTCTGGAACCCCAGCTCTAAAACATGAACAGCACCTAATTAAGAAAAATTAACAGCTTGTTAAAATTCTGGGATTGCTGTTGAGGTTGGAATGAAAACCAGCATACACAGGGGTCCTCCAGGACCGAGTTTGAGAACCACTGGTGTAAGGTGGTGATGAATTGTGTGAGGCAGAACACCACTGGTTGATCAGGATCCATATTCAGAGACCAGTTCATTTTATCATACCTGGTTCAGAGACAGCAGGGTTTTACTTAAGGATTATTTCACTGAACTTGGATCATTGACATTTTAGAACTCAGCCATCATAACAATTACCCACAAACTACTGTGTTTCTTGGTGACTGAGTATAAACATATTATCACTGTCATTACCCCCAGTGTATATGTATTGCTTTTTGTAAGGGGACACTTGAAGAGAGACTGGTAGCCGGTAAGACTGTGCTCATGTTAGTGATTGGCATAAGATTTCTGTCAAAGAGCTCGCATAAACGTAATATTTAATGCCGTGGAAATTTGTTTTTGTTCAGTCATCTCATTACCTCCGTAGTTATCTTTCTGGAGCCCGCCTCCCTCTCGGAGCTATCAGAGGAAACTCCGTGTTTGCGAGGAAAACAATTGGCTGTGTGAAAGGTCTGTAGGGTCTATAAAGTGTTAAAGTCCTGCCCACTGAAAAAAATGACTGGACCTAGGAAGTAGTTTGAAAAAGTAGAATATTGCATTTTGCATTTTAGTTGATTGTAAAAAAAAATATTTAGAAAATTTTATCCACAGATTTACAGTATTGTTAAAAAAGACTCAATACATGTTTCCATCATCCAGCTCTCTGCAGCAGTCTTTGTTGTTGGCTAGCTCTATTTCTTAGCCAGCTGTGTGTTGTTGCATCGTTAGTTCACAAGGATGCACATGAAAGTAGGGAATAGGGTTAGAATTGATTCTAGTTGCAGCATTTGTATTTGGAGTCTGTTTGTTGCTGTTGTCTCTCAACGTGAGGAGAGAAGCTGTGTCAATGCCAGTAAACCATACCATCATGGGATGGACAAATCCGAACGAATCAATCAAGAACATAGCCAAAACATTGGGTATGTCAAAATCAACTGTTTAATATATTGTTCAGAAGCAAGACCACACCGGCGAGCTCTACAATAGCAAATAACCTGGTAGACCACAGAAGAAAACCCCCTTTTCAACTGTCAAACAGATCAAGAGCACTCGCCAAGATGTAGGCATAAATAAAGACTACACCAGGATGGTAAATGGACTGCATTTATATAGTGCTTTTATCCAAAGTGCTTTACAATTGATGCCTCTCATTCACCAGAGCAGTTGGGGGTTAGGTGTCTTGCTCAAGGACACTTCGACACGCCCAGGGCGGGGATCGAATCGGCAACCCTCCGACTGCCAGACAGACTGCCAGACAACCGCTCTTACCTCCTGAGCTATGTTGCCCCCCTCGGATAACCTCAGAGAGTTCACTGCAAGATGTAAGCCACTGGTAAGCCTCAAGAACAGAATGGACAAGTTAAAGTTAGCTAAAGATTGCATTTAAGAAATTCTATAGATTTCTATAGAGTTCTGAAACAAAGAAACTCATAGATTCTTCACTGATGTGACTACAGATAGCAGCAGCAGGATGAGTGCTGAAGTGTATGGAAACATCTTATCTGCTCCGATCCAACCCAATGCCTCTAAACTCATTGGATGGTGCTTCACCTTGTAGCAGGGCAATGGTCCCAAACATACTGATTAAGCAACCAAGGAGATTCAGGGCCAAAAAGAGGAATGTTCTTGACTGGCCAAGTCGATCACCCAGTCTGAATCCAACTGAACATGCAAAGCATTTTGAGGATTTTTTGTTTGATTTTCACCATGCATGTGTTGGTGCTTAAAAAAGTGTGTTTAATTGTTTAGGGATTTTCTAAATGTTTTTTTTCAGCATTTTTGTTACGATTTAGCTATTATGTTTAGAAGTCAAATCCCTAATTTGTTGCATTATTAGAATAAGGTAAAAAGGGTTTTCATGGAGGTGAGGTGTTCCTCATCCTGTAGACAGGAACATTAGTAGCTTAGTAGCATTCCTGTGTCCAAATGCCCCATGCCATGGTTGAGGGGAAAGCCTTTTGGGAACAAAAAATGTTCTTCTGGATCGGTCTCTGGCTTGGCCACTGTCCATGTTGTTACGATTAAAAATTGCTGCAAATGGCTAACATGCGGTACTGTACCTATACTATGAAACGCAAGCGGCCAAAACAGCTTTGTAGGAAATCTGCTTAGTTTTATTCATGAGGTTTACACCGTGGGACATCTTTGCTCACAGGAAGCCCAATCTCAGTGACTGAAATGGACAAGGAAAATGCTTTTTTGGCCATGGCACAACAGCTGGAATAGCAGGTGTAGCTAGCTACACTGAATAGTTATCCCCTGAAAGCTGGTGTAGCGTATGCTAGCTAGCTACAGTCCTTTGAGTGGTAGCTCTCTGTGCCTTTGTGTACTGTGGGCAAAACAAAGAGAATTAATACTTCATATTCCGTGCTGTTGTTAATGACATTTGTGAGGTTTATTCCACTTTTCTGCAGAATTGTTGGTTTGTATTTACAGTTTTATATTTAGTTTACATCAGACAGTAAATGACCATGGTGAATTCAGTGGAGCAGCAGTCTGATGAGTAGGGTGACTCAGCTTAAACTGCTATGCCCTTTGTCCTGAACATAAAGTGACCAAAAAAAGAATAATAAAGTCTTTCAGATTTGTGTTGTTAGTTTTTGGTACTGCTGCACGTGTTAGGCTATTTGCATATCTGGGTAAAATTATTATTTGAGATACTTTATCCCGCAGTACACCAGTCAAACTAATGCAGTGTTAAGAGAAACATCAAATTTTCTGAATAAATTGAAAATTCTTTCACATGATTGTATGCTTTGGTTAGTAACATGCCTTCCTACAGACTTCATCTGGCATTTAAAAAGTTAACATAACATAAAGTATTTCAAAAACATATTTCAACTGAGACTTGTGCAATTGTATAAGAACAAAATTAAATGTGAAATGTATTTCTCAAACTGTATAAGCGAAGCTTCAGAGCCTGTGTCAGTGTGCATACTGACTGTGGACTGGAGTTGCGATGGGCTGGTGAGGTCTGTTTTCCAAAGTGCCTACAGCTTTAACACCAGGGCCCTCTCCACACAGCTGGGCTGGACTCAGTACTCCTCTTCCTCTTCCTGTGAACCCCCCCCCCCCAATTGGACTCATATGTGCTCTTTCATGGTTGAATTAACACTGGAAATATACTGTGTGATGCTGAACACACAACCCCTGCTGCACCGCTAGTTCTGCGGTGCTGTGGAATCATGCCGTGTCATCGTGCGATGTTCTGTTTGATGTTAGCGATATGGGTTCCTTCCTGGTTCCTTATTGTCGCTGTGTACTTTTATTTTATGATCAAATCACAAATTTGGCCTCTTTGTGTGCTGCGATCGCACACTGATCAAACAGTCTTTTGAATGTATCCCTGGCAGTGTACAAATATTTTATAACTACTTGTTAGAAACAGAGGCTGGAACTGTGGATTTGTATCATTGTATTTAAAGGACTATACTGATGTAGTCCACTTTGTGCCCCTGTGTTCATTGTTCATTTTTGCAATTTTGTGAGATCACTTGCGTCATACCAGATTTGAAAAAAATAAACAAAAGATTTTGCCTTTGATACAGTTTTTTTTCCTTTTCCTCTTATTAACTGTCAGTTAAAATCCTGTTGTGTCTACAGCCCTAATAGCCCTGCTGAATGTCCCCCTGCTAACTGCCCCGTTGTTGTCTGTCCCCCTGCTAACTGCCCCTGTTAACTGCCCCCCTGCTAACTGCCCCCTGCTAACTGCCCCCCTGTTAACTGCCCCCCTGCTAACTGTCCTCCTGCTGACTGACGCCCTGCTGACTGTCCTCCTCACGGTTCTGTTTGCTGCTTGGGACTTCTGTCATTACAGACCCTGGTACACTCTCACCCCCAAAGTTCAGAAAAGCTGCTCTTCTCTTACCTGCAACATCTTTGCTGGAAGTATTTGAATTTAGTCCTATTATCATTATTATAATTTTTAAAAATATTATTATTATTATTATTATTATTATTATTATTATTATTAATAATAATAATAATAATAATAATAATAATAATAATAAGCTACACAATGCTTGATCATTTGCAAGATGTATCTGGTATGAAAAAATGGGAAAGACTACCAGAGGAAAACGCTGTCATGCTTGAGCCTGCAGGAATGAAACCCTTTCACTGATTGCTTATGATGAGGTTTCATACTAACGCTTTAAAAGTTGAAGTCACAATGAATAATGGATGTTTTTTTTCTCATCCGACTGGCTTTCACGTACGGCAGGCCCACTGAGGGCACTTTCCTCTGGCTCATTAGCATACAGGGCACATAGGCAAAGAAATGACTTCTATTTTAGGGTTTGGTACCGATGACTTCTTCATTATTGAACAATCGTGACGTAGAAACATGCAAATCAAAGGTTATTGGGTTAATACGTCATTCAGAAGCAAACACGCTCTTCAACAAGTCACTGCATTTTAAAGTCACAATGCTGTTTCTCTTTAATCCAGTCATGGGAGATCTCCCAGCATGCATTAGGGGTTCTCAGTTGACCAGAATAGTATATGTCCAGCAATTACAATGGAACCAGCCTTCACCATAAAGAACATCCCTGAGTCAGAGGTTATGAAAATCATCCGATCTCTTAAATCATCAAGAGCAAAGGATGTGTTTGGGATGGATACAGCCATGCTCAAAGATCTTAGCTCAGCATTGATCAATCCCATCACTACAGTCCTCCAGTCCTTAACCTTTCAATATCACTGGGGCAGTTTCCAAATGCTTGGAAGTCAGCTATTGTTACTCCTATTTTCAAATCCGGCGGTCCACGTTCAATCTGTAATTACAGGTCAATCAGCATCCTCCCCACAATGTCTAAGGTTGCAGAGAGAGGGGTAGCCAAGCAGATCATTTTCCATCTCAATAACAGCTCATCCTCCTTACACCCTATGCAAATTAAATCCCTCATTGATAAGGGTGGTGTTGTGGGTGCTGTGTTTCTTGACCTTAGAGGTATGTTTCTTGAACTTGACCTTTGACACCGTCAATCACAAAGTTCTCCTCTCTAAGTTATCTACATTCAACTTCTCTGAAGTGAATGGGTGGAAACATACCTCTCAAACCGGTCTCAATCAGTCTGCGTACATAATCATCAATCTGAGTCACTGAATTTGCCCACAAGGATCCATACTGGGTCCACTCTTATTCAGTCTCTATATTAATGACCTACCATCAGTGTGCCCTGAAGTTGATATCTTAATGTATGCAGATGACACTGAGCTATTTGTACATGGCAGGACTAAAGCAGAAGTTGCTGCCATACTCACCAAATCCATGGCTCAGGTCACAACATGGTTGAAACAATGCTGTCTCCAACTAAATGTCTCTAAAATTGTAAGCATGTTTTTTACCAAGACAAACAGCTCTACCGATGATCCACACGTTATTGTATCAGGGGAACAATTACAGGTTGTGAGTGAATTTAAATATCTTGGAGTTTTGATGGACTCTAATCTCTCATTCAAGGCACAAGTCAAAAAAATCTGTAAGCGAGTCAAACTCAACCTGGCCAATTTCCGTTTCATAAGGAATTATATGTCAACAGAGGCAGCTAAGATGTATGTTCATTCAATGATTCTTACACATTTTAACTACTGCCTAACAAGCTGGTCACAGGCCAACCACGCGACACCTAAACCATTAGAGTCATTATATAAACAAACACTCAAAACATTAGATAAGAAACCAAGGCACTTTCACCAGTGCTCAATTCTGGAAAAATATAATATCCTGAGCTGGGAAAACTTAATAAGGTATGCAAATGTATGCCTTGTCCATAAAGTTACTCACGACTTGGCTCCACCTCTAATCAAAGCATTTGTTAGCCATCGAACGGGTACATCTCGCATCACGAGAGGGGTTACTAGAGGAGACTGCATTATTCCAATGAGGAACAATGCATTTAGCCAGTCTGCCTGGTCAGTTAGAGGGTCACGAGAGTGGAACTTATTTCCAACTCACCTCAAAGAACTCAACACCTTCAGGTCTTTTAGCCATCATTTAAAACAATGGATGATTAACATACAAACCTGTCAGCACTGAAATGTGCTTCTGTATCATGTCAGTATGTCTGTGTACCCTCTAACCCTCTAACATTTGTTGTTGCTTGTGTTGACCACCTTTTTAAAATAACTGTGTGTGTGTGTTTGTTTTTTTTTCTTTGCTCTGTATGTTTTACTGCTTACCTTTATCTTTTATCTTTTATCTTTTTAGGAACCCTTTTTATAACACTTTGGCCAGGGACTACAGATGAAAATTAGCCTTTTGGCTAAATCTGGTGTATTTACATTTGTTGTTGATTATTATGCACTGTCCCTTCTTAAATAAACTAAATAAAAAAATTAAAAAAATTAGATCACCATTGTGGAGGAGAACACCTCGTGATCTCAGAAACTCTGAAGCTTTTTAACGCACAAAGACGGTCCTGGGCATGTCCTAGATGAGTTACTAAGACTGTACAGAAAGCCCACTTCCTGTTTCACTGGTTCAGAAAGAGCAATTACAATAATGACGTATTTAATAAAATAAATGAGCAATAGTATTTTAAACAATTTTCTTTTAGTCGCAACTTTAGAGGCCTGAGATTAAAGTTATATGTACATCTTAATATCCTATTGAACTCCAAAGCATACAAAGTTTAGAACAATAAGTTTTATTTGCTAATATAGGCAAGGTTATCAATTTTCGTCTTTGTAAAATTAGGAAATGAGTTTTGATTAAATAATTGCTGACGATATTCATATAATCTATAAACAACAAATAGAATGGTGTCCTTATAGAATGTCATATCAGCACTTAAATTCATATTCACACTTTTATTCTATTCTGTGGTAATAGCCTCCACAGATGGCCAGCAAGAAACCTTCAAAAGCAGCTCAAAACATAAATTTATAACTTTTTAGGGCAATCAGGCAGGAATGGAAGAAAACAAAGATATGTGTCGAGTTTCCGCCGGCACAGAAAATATTCCTGTTAAGAATGGCGGAAGTCTAAATTAGCACTATTTCCTCAATTGAATTATTCTTCTTAACAAGACAAAGCTTTACCATTGAATTGAGTTTATTGCCATTCCTTTCACCTAATGAGATTGGTGTGTATGCGAAGAGACTGCTTGTGCAAAGACCAGTGCTTTCTGCCCACTGTAATGGACTGTGTTTGCTTTTGCTACATTAACACAGAACGAGAAGTGGACAACAAAATATTTTGTCTTGCCTAAAAGAGAAATATTTAAAAAAATAAAAATAAATAATACACGACAGATTTATTATTTTGGTTGACAAGGATCGCCACATTCACTGGATTTTTGTGTCTACAGCACACAGTATATATGTATTCTAGAATATAGTCAAAATAGAATATACTTCGGCAGAGATAATTTAACAATGTGTAGGAGTCAGAGTCCTGGTCTAAAAAGAAATAAAGGTATTTGTTTGTGAGGGAAATAATGAATATTTTATGCATTATTGCACAAATGACACTGAAAGGCTACACTGTAACGGTACTGGGTCTGTTCAGTGGAGGGAGCACTGAGATTTGTAGTTTGAGTTTATTTATTCAATCATACTTTGATGAATACAGCACTATGTGATTGGACCCGAGGTTCGTTTGTGTCTGTAATATGTTCTGAACATCAATGCAAACTGAGGGAAAAGAAATTGGTTTTTCTCTTTGTGAATTGCTTGAAAAATGAATATCCCTAGTCCAGAATATGAAATGTTGTCTCTTGTTGTTGAACCCCTCAGTGACATAGCCAAAATGGGGTTCAAACCCATCCTCCCCCAAATTCTATAATCGACTGTGGTCAGAATGAATGGAAAGTTGCAATCTAAAATGGGGGAGGGGACAGGGGACAACAGTAAATGCTTTCTCTATTATTATTCTTTTTTTGTTTTGTGACATTGGTGGTGATGGGGTGGGGGGTGGGGGGTATGGGGTTACCTAAATGTCCTTAGCCGAGCACCTACAAAATTATCTCTTAGCTGTGTTCAAGGAAATAATTCATTTTTGGCTGGACCGCAACAGCGGGCCCAGCCCTGCAAACGCGAATGTCTGTGACTGAGCGAGTGACTAACTGATTGAGTGATGAAGTTACACCATTGGTTGACCGAGTTATGACGTCACACCATTGGTTGGCCGGTTCAGCCATATAGTAGGTTTTAACCTGGTCTTGTTTTCAATGTCATTCACACAGTGTAATTCATTCATTCATTCACAATGTTCCCATTCACAATTAATTCATTAATTCATTCACAAGGTTCAAATCTTCTTTTTAACCTGTTTATCCTGAACATCCCTGGCCCTCTCACCCATATCCTCTGCTCTCTCCTGCCTGTTGGTAAGGCGCACCATGACCAGCCTTCAGTCGGGAGACTATGAGGGAAAACTGTGGACTGTGAGCACCCCTGAAGGCAGGAATAGGGAGATCATTAATCTTATTCAGGTGAGGACCATTGGCTCTGAGTTTGCTAACAGTGAGCTCAGAAATTAACAGTGCGCTAACAGTGCGCTAACAATAAGGTAACAGTGTGCGAACAGTAAGCTATCAGTACGCTAACAGTGTGAAAACAGTACGCTAACAATAAGCTAACAGTGTGCGAACAGTAAGCTAATTTGTACGCTAGTGTGGAGATGGGCAGTGATGTGGTTTGGAGATGGGCAGTGATGTGAGTTTGGAGATGGGCAGTGATGTGAGTTTGGAGATGGGCAGTGATGTGAGTGGAGGTGGGCAGTGATGTGAGTTTGGAGGTGGGCAGTGATGTGGTTTGGAGATGGGCAGTGATGTGGTTTGGAGATGGGCAGTGATGTGATTAGGAGATGGGCTGTGATGTGAGTTTGGAGATGGGCAGTGATGTGGTTTGGAGATGGGCAGTGATGTGAGTTTGGAGGTGGGCAGTGATGTGGTTTGGAGATGGGTAGTAATGTGAGTTTGGAGATGGGAAGTGATGTGATTAGGAGATGGGCAGTGATGTGAGTTTGGAGATGGGCAGTGATGCGGTTTGGAGATGGGCAGTGATGTGATTAGGAGATGAGCAGTGATGTGGTTTGGAGATGGGCAATGATGTGGTTTGGAGATGGGTAGTGATGTGATTAGGAAATGGGCAGTGATGTGGTTTGGAGATTGGCAGTGATGTGATATGGAACTGGGTAGTGATATGAGTTAGGAGATGGGCAGTGATGTGGTTTGGAGATGAGCAGTGATGTGAGTTTGGAGATGGGCAGTGGTGTGAGTTTGGAAATGGGCAGTGATGTGGTTTGGAGATTGGCAGTGATGTGAGTTTGGAGATGGGCAGTGATGTGAGTTTGGAGATGGGCAGTGATGTGGTTTGGAGATGGGCAGTGATGTGAGTTTGGAGATGGGCAGTGATGTGGTTTGGAGATGGGCAGTGATGTGAGTTTGGAGATGGGTAGTGATGTGAGTTTGGAGATGGGCAGTGATGTGGTTTGGAGATGGGTAGTGATGTGAGTTTGGAGATGGGCAGTGATGTGAGTTTGGAGATGGGCAGTGATGTGAGTTTGGAGATGGGCAGTGATGTGATTAGGAGATGGGCAGTGATGTGGTTTGGAGATTGGCAGTGATGTGATATGGAGCTGAGTAGTGATATGAGTTAGGAGATGAGCAGTGATGTGGTTTGGAGATGAGCAATGATGTGAGTTTGGAGATGGGCAGTGGTGTGAGTTTGGAGATGGGCAGTGATGTGGTTTGGAGATGGGCAGTGATGTGAGTTTGGAGATGGGCAGTGATGTAGTTTGGAGATTGGCAGTGATGTGAGTTTGGAGATGGGCTGTGATGTGAGTTTGGAGATGGGCAGTGATGTGGTTTAGAGATGGGCAGTGATGCGGTTTGGAGATGGGCAGTGATGTGAGTTTGGAGATGGGCAGTGATGTGAGTTTGGAGATGGGCAGTGATGTGGTTTGGAGATGGGTAGTAATGTGAGTTTGGAGATGGGAAGTGATGTGATTAGGAGATGGGCAGTGATGTGAGTTCGGAGATGGGCAGTGATGTGGTATCAAGATGGGCAGTGATGTGAGTTTGGAAATGGGCAGTGATGTGAGTTTGGGGATGGGCAGTGATGTGGTATTGAGATGGGTAGTGATGTGAGTTTGGAGATGGGCAGTGATGTGATATGGAGATGAGCAGTGATATGGTTTGGAGATGGGCAGTGATGTGAGTTTGGAGATGGGCAGTGATGTGGTTAGGAGATGGGCGGTGATGTGATTAGGAGATGGGCAGTGATGTGAGTTTGGAGGTGGGCAGTGATGTGAGTTTGGAGATGGGCAGTGATGTGGTTTGGAGATGGGCAGTGATGTGAGTTTGGGGATGGGCAGTGATGTGATTTGGAGATGGGTAGTGATGTGAGTTTGGGGATGGGCAGTGATGTGGTTTGGAGATGGGTTGTGATATGAGTTAGGAGATGGGCAGTGATGTGGTTTGGAAATGGGCAGTGATGTGAGTTTGGAGATGGGCAGTGATGTGAGATTGGAGATGGGCAGTGATGTGGTTTGGAGATGGGCAGTGATGTGAGTTTGGAGATGGGGAGTGATGTGGGTTTGGAGATGGCTGACCAGGAGCAGGTCCACAGATGGCTGCTGTAACCATCCACATGTCTTTCTGTCTCTGTTGCCCCAGTGACGTGGGGACATAGAAGCTTCCTAAGGTGACCAGAAGAGGTCCGTCAGACAGAAGTTAGACCCCCAGTAACCCAAATGACTGATGTGATATGGAGATGGGCAGTGATGTGAGTTTGGAAATGGGCAGTGATGTGAGTTAGGAGATGGGCAGTGATGTGAGTTTGGAGATGGGCAGTGATGTGGTTTGGAGATGGGTAGTGATATGAGTTTGGAGATGGGCAGTGATGTGAGATTGGAGATGGGCAGTGATGTGGTTTGGAGATTGGCAGTGATGTGAGTTTGGAGATGGGGAGTGATGTGGGTTTGGAGATGGCTGACCAGGAGCAGGTCCACAGATGGCTGCTGTAACCATCCACATGTCTTTCTGTCTCTGTTGCCCCAGTGACGTGGGGACATAGAAGCTTCCTAAGGTGACCAGAAGAGGTCCGTCAGACAGAAGTTAGACCCCCAGTAACCCAAATGACTTTCGTTTTTGTAACCTGTACTCAGGATGATACGTGTGACTTCAACGGTTGAGTAATAGTGTTCATTTTTTACCTTTTTTATTGCATAAATTACAAGTTGTTGGGCTTATTTTTGAGACAGAGGAATAGTCTGCATCACCATTAATGAAAAAGTAACATTAATGAACTTGCTTAGGTGCTTAAGTAACTTATTTTCAGCATTACGCCATTTTTTAATAAGAGCTATGACCTTGTTCATTAAGAGCTGCCCTGTACTCACCAGGAAGCAGCTCAAGAGATTTTAAGCTCTTTATTATACAACTCAGATTTATTTAATTATTTATTATTATCACTGACGCAAAAAAGTGAGTATTACGCTGATGAGACTTACTTTCCATTCGCAAAAAACTGGAAACACATGTTTTCATAACTTCATGTTGGATTCATCTAAAATCTATGGCTATGGGCAAGATTCTGATTCTAATGAAGCATAAATAACAAAATGCTCATGTACACTGAATCATCCATTTCAATGTGTTGCTCACATGCTTTCATAAATGAGCACATTGACAGATTCATTTATTCATTAAGAGTGCTGGGAGCAGTTTAATTTGAGCCAAGTAGAAGCCCTCTGTTCATCTTCAGATTGCTGTTCCCCCATCAAAGGGTCCCTCACTGAAAAAGGGTCTTCATGATACAGCTGCTGTCATGCATGGCTTGATTTGAACTCTCCGTCCATTCTGTTTTCCTGTATCTACTTCTTGTTTTCAGTTTCCCTGTAATCAACACACACATTCTTTATAACACTTCAACTAACAATTTGTAGCGCTTTCTTTAGGAAGACACAAGAAAGCAAGCAATCATTTTTTGAGACCACTGTCCACTACAGACAAGTTATATTGATGCAGTGTCTTATGCAGGGCCGGCGTGCATGATGCCTGGGCCTGGGACAAAATTATTTCAATGGGCCCGGCCCCCACCCCAATTAAAATAAAAATATGCTTGACAGAACACTTGGAATATTCAACGCCATGCTTTATTGATAGGACAACTGAAATGTCATTAAAAAACATTCAAAAAACAGTCAAGGTGTCATCCACCGCACCTTTTTGGTAGCAAAGTCATGTATTATGTCCTTAAAGTCCAGATTCTGCGTCAAACTGGCTGCGTCAAACTCTATTGAAAGCAGTGCCAAACAATTTAATGTCTTGAGACATAGTAGAGCACAAATAGTTTTTTTATAAGTTTCATCTTACTGAACGCACATTAACCACCCGAGACAGTCACTGGCCAGCACAGAAAAATGTAAGCTAACGTCCTTAATGTTATAATTCATGTGGTCAATGACCTTATGTTTACGTTAGCTAATTGAACCTGAATTTCCAAGCAGGGCTTAATAGTTAAGATTAAAATTTTTTAAATGATCTAGCTTTTAAAATTTTTTTTAGCTAGCTGGTAGCTAACCACTTAAAGTAAATAGCTTATATAGTAGTACTGTAGCCTACAGTAATAGCCTACTGTACATGACAAGGACCACATGTTGAGAGATTGTTAGCCTAACTAAAGTGGCAAACGTAGCAACAACAATGTCCCACCTTGCTCCTTTCATGCCTCAGCATGTCTGTCTTGTTCAAGAAATTTAGCCATTCGCTCCCTTGCCTGTATAATGTCATCTTCTTTTTTTCTCTTTTCTTTTCGCTTTTGAGTGCCAGATTTATGAGTAGACATTTTGACAGCTCAATTTGGTACAGGGGGTGTGGACGAATTAACGTAGGACTACCCTTAAGACCAAATGTTTAGGCTAAATATTGTAGAGTGAAGATAAATGATTTGATGGCAAGCATCATGTATTCAAAGCAAATAATGCGAACACTTCCTGAAAACATACATTTGTCTAAATATACCACCAGTCAATGGCCAACATTTATGAGTGAGGATCATTCTCTCTCCTGGGCCGCCCCCGGGGACAACTTCCCCGGTTGTCCCCCCCAGACACGCGGGCCTGGTCTTATGATATGCCTTTCATGATTCAGAAAATATATGCCTGTCCTTACTTGTTGGTTATTTGATGAAGAACTCAAACTTATTTAATAAAAAGATTTGTAGCTACAAAATGAGATCTTAAAAACTAAGCTAAGCTCCCCCTTTTTTGTCTTTTATAAAAGAAGCTTCCTTCATAGAATCACTTGAAACAAGACACTATACCCAGCACATGGAGATCCTTTAGCTACTATCAGCAAAAGCAAATGCTTAGTTTTCAATAATATTCAGTTGGAATGTTGTAAAAGGGCCAGCCAATCAAAGTGGTATTTTCTAATTCCAGTGTATTCAAGGATATTTAAACAGCCTATTGTTGGTCTCTCTTCATGAATTTTTATTAATTAATTTTTTTCCAGAACCTCACCTGTAGGTGAAGCATATGCTTTGTCCAAGCTTTGGGGTTTCAGCAAAGGCAAATTGGTCAAACTGCCAGAATGATTTCATTAGCTCTGAGCTACCTGTCCATTCATGAGGTAACCATGGAGAACGGCATGGCCTGAATGGGGTAAACATGGAACTGGAGCGCCCGCCAAGGTGTCTTACATCCGCACCAGACATCCCACAGCTGTTCCCAATTAGCCGAGCCACGGTCGTCAAGGGAGACTCATCATGTTCCTGTCGGATTGCGGGTGTACCCTCTTAATCCTTTTGTTGCCGTGGGTGACCTGTTTCTCCATTGGTTTCCTTCATGCCATATAAATGATATGCATATGTCAGAACTGGGTATTCCACAATCCTGCTGTGTTTCTGTGTGTGTATGTCTGTGTGTGTGTGTGCATGAGTGCATGCACATGTCTTTCTGATTATGCAATAATAAACATATTATGTAATGTTTATGTAATGATTACAAATGTTTTGTCTGAAATGAAATTACATACTGTTTCAAAAAGCGGCGTGTTAGGACTGCTGACAGGACAGAGTGATGAGTGTCCCTCACTCCTCACGCTGGTCTTAAATACGCAGCCCTGCAGACAGGTTTGCAGGTGTTTTTTTGTGGTTCCCCTCTCTATGCTGACCTTCACAGCGCCAAACAGCCGGGGAATCCAATTTTACTAACTACAGATTGGATGGGATTTAGATTTTTTTGGTAGATTTAGTCTATTTGCATTTTTATTTATTTATTTTCTTGAAGCCATTGGTGGCCAAGGCAATGATATTAGTCTACCTGTTAACCTAAATGTTTTTTTTCTTTGCCATGAAAGAGACTTTGAAGATTAGAATTTTTTGACAAGACTTGGACTGCAACCGTGATTCCTCTGACTCCAGAGACGTGGGGAGACCACAGATGAGACTGGACAAGGGCAGTGCACGTTCAGTCTCCTACTGACGCACATAGTTACAGACACACATAGCTACTGCCACACATAACTACTGACGCACATAGATAGAGATGCACATAACTACTGATGCACATAGCTAGAGATGCACATAGCTACTGACGCACATAGCTAGAGATGCATATAGCTACTGATGCACATAGCTAGAGATGCACATAGCTACTGACGCACATAGCTAGAGATGCATATAGCTACTGACGCACATAGCTAGAGATGCACATAGCTAGGGATGCATATAGCTACTGACGCACATAGCTAGAGATGCACATAGCTACTGACGCACATAGCTAGAGATGCACATAACTACTGATGCACATAACTACTGACGCACATAGCTACTGACGCACATAGCTAGAGATGCACATAACTACTGATGCACATAACTACTGACGCACATAGCTATTGACGCACATAGCTAGAGATGCACATAGCTACAGACACACATAGCTACTGACACACATAGCTACCGATGCACATAGCTAGAGATGCACATAGCTACTGATGCACATAACTACAGACACACATAGCTACTGATGCACATTGCTACTGATGCACATAGCTACAGACACACATAGCTACTGATGCACATAGCTAGAGATGCACATAACTACTGATGCACATAGCTACAGACACACATAGCTACAAATACATATAGCTACTGACGCACATAGCTAGAGATGCACATAGCTACAGACACACATAGCTAGAGATGCACATAGCTACTGATTCACATAGCTAGAGACACACATAGCTAGAGGTGCACATAGCTACTGCCGCACATAGCTACAGACACACATAGCTACTGACGCACATAGCTACTGATGCACATAGCTACTGACGCACATAGCTACTGATGCACATAGCTAGAGATGCACATAGCTACAGATGCACATAGCTATAGATGCACATAGCTACAGACACACATAGCTAGAGATGCACATAGCTACTGATGCACATAGCTACAGATACACATAACTACAGACACACATAGTTACAGATACACATAGCTACAGATGCACATACAGTGCTTTCGACCATATTCAGGCCCTTCACTTTTACCACATTGTGTTACGTTACAGCTTTATTCTAAAAATGATTAAATTCATTTTTATTCTCATTAATCTACACACAATACCCCATAATGACAAAGCAAAAACAAGTTTTCAGAAATTTGTGCACATTAAAAATTAAACACAAAAAAAATCACATTTATATGAGTACCCTTTGCTATGACACTCGAAATTGAGCTCAGGTGCATCCTGTTTCCATTGATCATACTTGAGATGTTTCTACAACTTGATTTTAGTCCACCTGTGGTAAATTCAATTGATTGGACATGATTTGGAAAGGCACACACCTGTCTATATAAGGTCCCACAGTTGACAATGCATGTAAGAACAAAAACCAAGCCATGAAGTCGAAGGAATTGTCCATAGACCTCCAAGACAGAATTGTGTCGAGGTACAGATCTGGGGAAAGGTACAAAAAAAATTCTCCAGCATTGACTCTTACTAGAGCTGGTCACTCAGCCAAACTGAGCAACTGGGGGAGAAGGGCCTTGGCCAGGGAGGTGACCAAGAACTCAATGGACACTCTGACAGAGTTTGAGAGTTCCTCTGTAGAGATGGGAGAACCTTCCAGAAGGACAACCATCTCTGCAGCACTTCACCAATCAGGCCTTTATGGTAGAGTGGCCAGACGGAAAGCCACTCCTCAGTAAAAGGTACATGACAGCCCGCTTGGAGTTTGCCAAAAGGCACCTAAATGACTCTCAGACCATGAGAAACAAGATTCTCTGGTCTGATGAAACCAAGATTGAACTCTTTGGCCACAAAACAGGCACCACTCATCACCTAGCCAAAACCATCCCTATGGTGAAGCATGGTGGTGGCAGCATCATGCTGTGGAGATGTTTTTCAGTGGCAGGAAATGGGAGTCCAGTCAGGATCGAGGGAAAGATGAACAGAGCAAAGTACAGATGAAAACCTGCGCCAGAGCGCTCAGGACCTCAGGCTGGGGTGAAGGTTCACCTTCCAACAGGACAATGACCCTAAGCACACAGCCAAGACAACGCAGGAGTGACTTTGGGACAAGTCTGTGAATGTCCTTGAGCAGCCCAGCCAGAGCCCGGACTTGAACCTGATCGAACATTTCTGGAGAGACCTGAAACAGTTGTGCAGCAATGCTCCCCATCCAACCTGACAGAGCTTTAGAGGATCTGCAGAGAAGAATGGGAGAAATACCCCAAATTCAGGTGTGCCAAGCTTGTAGCGTCATACCCAAGAAGACTCAAGGCTGTAATTGCTGCCAAAGGTGCCTCAACAAAGTACTGAGTAAAAGGTCTGAATACGTATGTAAATGTGATATTTCAATTTTTTATTTTTAATAAATTTGCAAAAATTAAAAAAAACCTGTCTTCACTTTGTCATTTTGGGGAATCGTGTGTAGATTGATGAGAATAAAAATGAATTTAATCTATTTTATAATAAGGCTGTAACGTAACAAAATGTGGTAAAAGTGAAGGGGTCTGAATACTTTCTGAAAAAAAACGCCCTCTGTCGGTCCTAAAACCATATATAAACAAAAAACTGCTGGGTGGCTCATTCTGTTAAGGTCCATACAAATACGAACAGGAGAACAGCTTCCTACAGATTCACACAGGAGAACAGCTCCCTACAGATTCAGAATACTGTAGGAGAATAGCTGCCTCTTGGCTCTTTCTAATAATGAACTGGGGAAAGGAAAGCTGAAAAAATGAAATACTACTGTGTAATGGCTGTAATTTTGGTGCCCTGCTCCCCCAAGATTGAGGTGATTATTCTTAAGTGTAGCTTTGACAGTTGTATTGATTGACCCCATATTTATCATACGATCAGCTCTGTTAAATCACCTCAGTCTCAGGAGCTTTCTATTTACAGAAGCGCAATGTTCCTATTTTCAGAGTCCCAGCTTCCTCTCCCATCGGGAAGATGAAAGCAGATTCCTTGGGTTTGCGTCAATAAAGCAATTGAAATGCAAAGATCAATTGAGTCAATGAGCACCTGCCAATGGATGAGGGAGACACAGCCTCCTCCTTGCCTGGCTCCTCTGATTTTTCTTTCGTGTTTGAAATGTCAGCAGGGAATGTCAATATGTCAGATCTCTGATATATTTGTGTACACGCAGGTCATCAGGAGATTGCACGGCTTGTAGTTTTAGGGTTTCCAAGCACTTCAATAAATTACAGAATGCAAACCAGTCAAATCTGCAGCGTGGCAAGAAATCTGAAATACGGGCCGTGTGCGATTTAACTGCTGCGTACCCCCCCCCCCCATCCGCGCGGCGTTCCCCGCGACAGGAATGCTGGTGAACACGTTCATGCTGCCTCCTTACTCACTGAGCGCTGGAGCTGTGCTCACACATCTCGGGAACATACTTCTGGCCGCTCGGGTTCTGCAGCTCTGCTCAAAGACGGCAGGGTGGTGACAGAGTGGCATTTGCAAAGTCTGGCTTGCTGTTGAAATGACAGGCGCACGAAAGTTTATGTATTTTAATCATTTTTATGCAAGAAATATTTTCAAAAATGTTGTTTTTATTTTTTTTTGAATGTCCAATGTAGTGTACGTTTCAATACATGGTTCTTGAGAGTAAGACCAGAGACTCATGTCCCGTACAGAGGAATGAATAGCCGGGTCTTATGAGGATGAAATGGCGGTGGAGTGCGTCCGTCCTCCCCCGCTTTCTCCATCTCTGCGTCATAAACGTTTAATTCTCCATTTTTCTCCATTCACAAATCGTCCCCTTTCTGAGGAAGTGAAAGTGCCGCTTTTTCTTCTGAAGGATTTAAAAGCCCATCTCTGTCATACACCCTTTCATTTGGCTGCCATGGCATTCACTATCACAGATAATGTTGGGCTTTCTGAAATCTGGACAATTAAAATTAAATCCACGTAAAAAAAATATATGAAAAATATAGATGGCACTATATTTTCCGCACTTCTGTTTATACAGTTTGAGGCACTAGCTCTTGCAGTTTAAAACCGTGTACAGAACACATCAGGCTCCAGAGAGCCGGAACCCAGTGCACTCAGACCTTCTCTTTGTGTTGGGGGTGTAAGCAGTAAAAGGGTCTGATTTGCCCATGTTATGGTTCTGCTAGAGGCCTGTCCCCTTGGCAGAAATATGCTCCTTCGTTTCCTCTTGGCCAAAACTTGGTTAAGTACCTCTTCATCTTCCCTTGCTTGCCCACTTCAACATCAGTCACTGCTACGACAGGAAACTATGTAAGTTTGCCTTTATTGCAGCTGAAAAAATGCTGTTCACTGGAAAGCTTGTTCACTGGAAATGCTGTTCACTCATCCCCCAGCACTGTCACAAGCAGGGCTGTCACTGTCCCAATTGAGTTTTTATATTAGATATTCCATATGATAGAACCAGGAAACCCTATAAAATTATATTAATAATGATTTATAAAACTGTAATTATTAAAACCGGTATGGTGGTGCGTAAGGCTGATCTTGGAAACAAATATTATAAGAAATTGTTTGGTGTACTGAAAATCTTGCTTTTTTCAAAGCAGATCTTGAAAAAAAAAACATTTTGTCAGTTTTTGTCTTTTTTTGTTTTGTCCTTTGTCATGTACAGTATATTTTTAAGATTAAGCACATATCATATAAATGTCTACTCTGTGTGGTACTATTCCATATACTGCTCTGGGGTTGTTTTGCATTGTTTTTGTAATGTGTTCTAGTGCATACAGAACATTATTTAAATAAATATTTAGAAAGAAAAGTGACGAGACTGCTGTCAGCACATAAGGCCAGCTTTAGTAACTTTAATGTGTATTGTGACCTTTTTACCCTGCTCCAGTGAAGAGGGTTATTTCGGTTAGCATCTGCTGTAAATTAGCTTGTTTGAAGCTGTCTCACGCAGGGAGCATGCAAGTTCTAATGTGTGTTCAGTTAAATCAATACATTTCCCCATTCAGTGTTAGGAACCACTCAGGCTGCCTGTGTGCTCGTATGTTTAACAGTTTATTGGCTGAATAAGGGCATCGAAACAAATCCGGCTTTAACACATTCTGTGATGCAGCGACCATAACCTTTACCTTTCCCTCAATCAGTCCTTTTAGTGATTAGTAAAAGCTGTGTGAAGCAAAAGACCAAAGGTACAAAATATTGCCCAGAAAATGCTGCTGATCATTTTGATTATTCTAAAACCTTGACTCCACCTTTCTGGTGAATGACATCATGTTCATACAAAGCTTCATGGTGTTCTAATCAATATTGTAAAATTTGGTGAGGAGAGGTGAAAAGTGACATCACTTTAATGACTGTGCACATTTCTGCCTCTGGCAATTAAAATACAGGCATCTGCACATATTTTTATATTTTTAGCCAAAGTGGCTTACAGGAGGTGCAGATAGCTTGGTGAGCAGCTGAGGCAGTATTGCTCCCATTTGTGGCTGTAGAGAGGAGGCAGCCCACAGACTTGCCCCTGCTATAATCACAGACCTGCCCCTGCTACAATCACAGACCTGCCCCTGCTATAATCACAGACCTGCCCCTGCTATAATCACAGACCTGCCCCTGCTACAATCACAGACCTGCCCCTGCTACAATCACAGACCTGCCCCTGCTACAATCACAGACCTGCCCCAGTTATAATCACAGACCTGCCCCTGCAGGTAGCACTGGCTACTATAATCATAGACCAGCCCATGTTATAATCACAGACCTGCCCCTGTTATAATCACAGACCTGCCCCTGCTATAATCACAGACCTGCCCCTGCTACAATCACAGACCTGCCCCTGCTATAATCACAGACCTGCCCCTACTATAATCACAGACCAGCCCCTGCTACAATCACAGACCTGCCCCTAATATAAGCACAGACCTGCTCCTGCTACAATCACAGACCTGCTCTTGCTATAATCACAGACCTGCTCCTGCTATAATCACAGACCTGCCCCTGCTACAATCACAGACCTGCCCCTGCTATAATCACAGACCTGCCCCTACTATAATCACAGATCTGCCCCTGCTACAATCACAGACCTGCCCCTAATATAAGCACAGACCTGCTCCTGCTACAATCACAGACCTGCTCTTGCTATAATCACAGACCTGCTCCTGCTATAATCACAGACCTGCCCCTGTTATAATCACAGACCTGCTCCTGCTATAATCACAGACCTGCCCCTACTATAATCACAGACCTGCCCTTGCTATAATCACAGACCTGCCCCTGTTATAAGCACAGACCTGCTCCTGCTACAATCACAAACCTGCTCTTCCTATAATCACAGACCTGCCCCTGCTACAATCACAGACCTGCCCCTGCTACAATCACAGACCTGCCCCTACTATAATCACAGACCTGCCCTTGCTGTAATCACAGACCTGCCCCTGTTATAATCACAGACCTGCTCCTGCAATAATCATAGACCTGCCCCTGCAGGTAGCGCTGGCTACTATAATCATAGACCAGCCCATGCTATAATCACAGACCTGCCCCTGTTATAATCACAGACCTGCCCCTACTGTAATCACAGACCAGCCCCTGTTATAATCACAGACCTGCCCCTGTTATAATCACAGACCTGCTCCTACAGATAATCACTAGTCACTCATACTCAAATGAATTCCATTCTAATGACACATGCTGCTAGTGCATGTCTAGCTGTCTCCTTTGTTGCTTGTTGCGTACTTGTTTCGATGCAGCTGTTTAATAGAGCCTCTTTAAAGCAGGAGTCTCACAGATAGCACTTCATTTGGCTTGACTCCAGACATGAATGCAAGTTCCCTTTGAGGCCCGGTTAATTCTGGCAAAAATACACTGATAAACACCAAGTAAGGGTGTCACATGCGGGTAGGCATCTCAGGGAGGGACATAATTGGTGGTCACAGGGAGAACAGGCAATTACGACTTCCACCGGTGTTATTTGCTGACAGGGAGAGAACAAAAACACTCAAATCTTTACCATTACCCAGGTAAAAATGATAAAGTAAAATAACAAAGACAAAAAAATAAAGCAAACACAGTAAAAGCTTCAAAGCTTACACTGCCAAGCCTTTTCAGCTTTTCAGGTGGGTTCTGTCTCTGCAGGCAGATTCTCAGTCTCAGCCTCTCCACTGTAGAAAAGGAGCACTCCTTTAAGCCCTGGGCTGATCTGCCAGCTTGGCCCAAGTGTGTGTGCCCACTCAACCAGGGGGCGTGGCTACAGACCAGCCTCAGCCAGGGGGGCGTGGCCACAGACCAGCCTCAGCCAGGGGGCGTGGCCACAGACCAGTCTCAGCCAGGGGGTGTGGCCACAGACGACCATAAAGGGGTATCTGTCTTCAGTTTCTGCTCCTGTTCATTGTTTTATAAAAACTTTACAGACCTTTTTTTCCTCAAAAGTGAGCTATTACTATTAATATGAAACATATACAACTCACGTGCTCTTTTTTTTTTTCTTTCTTTGAGCCTCCAACTGCCTGGTGCTGATTAACAGCTTGTTCGACTGCAGGCTAATTCATTATTTAATTTGTTTTTGTTTCAGTGACATAGTTAATCTAACATTTGAAAACAGCTGGAGTCACATTGTTAATTTACACCATGAAGGTTCCTTAGTGTGTGAGAAGCAGATTGTCTGCTACCTACTTTCCAATCACGATGGGTATGAATACATTTGTGAACGCCTCATTGAGTACTTCAATATTAATAATTATTAATATTAATAAAATTACTCAAATTTTCATTTTCATTTTTAATGTACAAGTTCAATCTAATCAAAATTTCACTTCTGTGTGCTATTCTGTTTTAAAAAATGCTATTTGTGAATTGGCCTATCTGGAGAATATGTCCATTTTTAGGTTACTTATTGCATTCAGGCATTAAAATGTAAATAGAATAATTAACAGAGAAATGATCTCATTTTGAATCCTCTGGATAAACAAACAGTGGAAACTTCAGTTCATTCAAATTTGGTGGCTTTGGAGACACCTGAAATGTGATGACCCTATTAGTCAGTGCATGTAAGAGCAGACACAGCATTCTGGGTAATCCACCACTTCCTCACTGCCTACTCAACCCAGCTCTAAGCCCAGGCACTAATCATCTCCCTCTGAACTCCTGCAACTCACTCCTCACCTCCCCCCTACTCAACCCAGCTCTAAGCCCAGTCACTGATCATCTCCCTCTGGACTCCTGCACCTCCCTCCTCACCTCCCCCCTACTCAACCCAGCTCTAAGCCCAGTCACTGATCATCTCCCTCTGGACTCCTGCACCTCCCTCCTCACCTCCCCTCGACTCAGCCCAGCTCTAAGCCCAGGCACTGATCACCTCCCTCTGGACTCTTGGACCTCCCTCCTCACCTCCTCCATACTCAACCCAGCTCTAAGCCCAGGCACTGATCACCTCCCTCTGAACTCTTGCACCTCCCTCCTCACCTCCCCCCTACTCAACCCAGCTCTAAGCCCAGGCACTGATCACCTCCCTTTAAACTCCTGCAACTCCCTCCTCACTTCTTCCTCCTTTTCTTTGGCTTTCCCTTTGTGCAATGTTGTAGTTATAGATGTGTGCGGTTATCTGACTAGTTGTGACAGTTTAAACTAAACTTACTGATTGTTAATGGGCCTCTGCGCCTTCTTGGTGATGTCACACTTCTGTGTCCCTGAGAGGGACACTGATGTTCTCCTCTTCTGTACATTACTCTGAATAAGTGATTGCAATGCTCAGTTATCCATTATTTTTCTTACGGAAGTACACTGTTTTATCCAACCCCAGCTTCAGATTACAGGTTTTCCTCGTTGTAAATATCAGAAGGTGCTAATATTGGGAGTGTCTGGTCAATCCAGCTGAAGCACAGGTTCAGTATGTGTGATGAAGGCCATTACAGACCTGCAGAGAAACCGGCATGGCTGCAGCTGTCCTCCTCCATCATAGTGACTGTAGCTTAGCCTGTTAGCACACGCTGTCTTCTGAAGCTTTGCACTAATGGCAGCCATGAGTTGGGCTTAGGAATACAGCTCAGAACTTAAAACTGGGGAAAAATAAAAACTATCAGGGATAACACCATGCTTTGAAAACAAGCTGTATTCCTGTGCTTTGTGTAAGATTTTCCATTTTAGGATTCATACAATTTAGATCCCATTTACCTGTGTTTGATAACATTCATGTTTAAATATTTTATAAATAATAGACTTGTTTCATGGCTGGGACTAGCAGCTTTTGTTTCACAATCAGCATCTCCAGTATCTGTTAAAAGGCAGTTTACGTAGTTAATAAATTGAGAAACGTTGTGTTCCTCTCAAAGGGTACATTGCTGATTAAAATGGCAGTTTGTTCTAATAAGTTATTGATTCCTAACTTTATATGGGATGACATGTGATACTAATGGGGTTGTTCTAGCTTGTTCTTACCCTTTCTCCTTTTATAGCTTACATTATAATTACTCTGTAAAATTCTCTGTCTTAAATCCACTCTAACTCACCTCTTGCACAGTTTACAGGAGTCAAAGAGGGACCTAATGTACTCTACAACCGTTAAAAGAACACCACCAGAGTTCATGCTCCGAGAACACAAAGAGGACCTGGGCTAAATGAATCTTCTAAGCTATGGTAGAATATTTATTTCACTTTGTCTGAAGGTGCTACGTTGGTTGCATATATTTTCCAGCTGTTGCTGAAGTAAGGCTTGGCATCAATCAGACCTTTAATGATCTCAATAGAAGAGTGACATCCCCCCTGACCTCCTGTTTTAAGGCACTTCTTTGTGTAAGGCCACAGTCAGGGGCAACCATAGAGCTTACATCTTTAAGGGTGAGCCATAGTGATGAAAGATAGTGACCTCTGTTGCTTCCTATAGCAATCCCACTGCCACAATGCAAAGGGTACTTGGATAAAATACACAGAAGACCATCATCACCAGCAGTAAAATGCCTGCACGTATTTACTCAAATGTACATATTCATGAAAATGCCACGTATGCAGTAAGCAAATATGAAATACTATAAAATCAGGCCATTGAATTGCGAGGGTTATAATAATATAATATAATAATATAATAATGTAAGGATACCAAATTGCCCATTCCTTATCCAAGAGCGCCACCAAGCACACTGTTTTTCACTGTTACTTTGCAGTTCATTTAATCTATGAAAAAAAAGCAGTTAATTCATCTAACCTGGTTTATTGTACATGAACAAATTGTTGATTGAAAGAATGAAACAAAAACAAGTTTGTTGTCCAGGAGCAGTGTCAAGGACCACAGCAGACCCTGCGGCTCTCCAGGACCAGGGCTGGGGACTCCAGCAGCTCTTGTGGCTCTCCAGGACCAGGGCTGGGGACTCCAGCAGCCCTTGTAGCTCTCCAGGACCAGGGCTGGGGAGCCCTGCAGACCGTGCGGATTTCCATGATCAGAGTTGAAAAACCCTAACATGAAGCCTTTATATTTTTTGTTATTACAAGGCGAATCATTATGGAGGAACAATAACTACACATGATTGAAGTGCCTTTGGAAAAAAGATATTAACTTGTAGTCAGGCCCAAGAATTGTGAAGTGCTAAAGTGTTGTGGGCAACAGATTATATATTTCACATCATCAGTATCAGATTACATATTCCGCATGATCAGCAACAAATTACATATTTCCATTTGGATTTTTCTCAGCACAATCTAAATTTTCCCTAAAATTGTCACATTTGAAATGTGCAAATTTTCTTATGTTTCAAATGTCAGATTTGGAAATCAGTAATCTAAGATATCACGTTCAGTGCTGTTGAAAGGTCTCTTATTCACAAGACAAAGTTTAAATCACAGTTGCAACTAATCTAAACTAATATATTCTTGCTGTATTGACATGGATATTACTTTTGCGTTCACACATACTTTTGCAGTATATTATTTTTCAGTCAAAAAGTTTTTGTCGTGAATGTAGCAGTGACAGTAGTTGTACAGTGACTGTAGTTCATCAGGGGAGGTTTTAAGCCTGAGTTTTTGTTAAAATACCGTTTCTAATTACATGGATAGTTGAATGTTGAAGAATGCACTGCTCATAGTCTGTTGCTTTGCAGGCAGACCCGGGTTTAGTATGTGTGCTTCAAGCAATTACATTACATTACATTTATTTGGCAGACGCTTTTATCCAAAGCAACATACAAAAAGTGCATTTCATGGTCATAGACAACTGCTGAACACAGGTTCAGTAAGGTACAATACTTATTTTGTACAGCTATTTCTAGCCAAGAACACAGTTTAGTTCACACACTGAACACTATTCAGACCTAACCTCTGCAAAGCCAACTAGGCAGAAGAATAAGCTACAGTATTAGGACAAATACAAATTACCAAAAATGTTTTTTTGCTCACAGACCTGCTCTTGGTGACTGTGATCACATTACATCATCCATCCCTCAGAGACGGGGCTCAAAATGCTGCATTTCTAACAGAATGGCATAATTCAGCACGAAAAAAATCCAGTTTCTACTCGAAAGCTGAGAATAAGATACTGTGTGTTATTAAAAACCAAAAAGATTTTTTAAAAACCAGACATTATCTTGGAAGTCTAACCTCTGAATGCTCTTTTTGTCTTGCCTCTTGATAAACAGTTTGATTTATGGCACACGTACACAACATGCCTGCCCACTGGACCAAATCTGTATTTTTTTTAAAAAGTCATAACCCCCGGGCTCCACACATTGATGATGAATTGTCGCTATGGAGACAGCTTGACGAAAGAGCCGGGGTCATCCTTTACAAGCGCGCCATTAATTACACAAACAAATGCGATTTAATTCTTGGCAGAGGCTCCATTTGGCAGAGTGATGAGACAGCCAGAATCTGTGCACAGCTGCGCCGGGGATGTTCATCTTCAGGGGGGACAAACCCGAAGACTGATCTATGAACAGGGGTGTCGCCGAAGGCCGGCCACATCTTCCCAAATGGGAAAGGGGAACAGTGAGCGGCGGGAGCTGCTGGGAAGAGTCCTATCACGTACTCAAGGCTGTCATGGGGCGCGGTAGCGGGACACGGGCTGCTGTTTGAGCTCAGTTTGTCAGGACCCAGGCTCCCCCTTGACACTTTCATTAAGAACAAGCAACGGACCCTGCATCAAGAGACCAGATATGCCATATTTTTTGATCGTGGTTCACATATGTTCAGAAACGTTCCTTGCATAAACAACATAGGGTTTTAAAATTGGGTGCATTCCTTTGCGATATGGGGACTATACAAAACCTGACCTGTATCAGGGTAAACCTGAATTATAGTAATAAGTTATTATTATTTGTATTATTATACTGTATGTCTTTCTTTATTAGTTCAAGTTTAGAGAGATGTCAATGTAAGCAGTTCTGCGATCTAGGATTTTTTCTGGTCAATAAAATGAATTTCTTGTGCTACACATATCCACCAGCTCCCCCTTTAGTTATGTAAACCCGTACATTAGGGAAGAGCTATTCTGGGTAAGGACAAGATCGATAAAAGCATGTGGCTCTGTGCTTTGGGAACTGGTCCCAATGCAGCACTGGGGTCCCAGCAGAAGAGACTATTTATGTGGAGAAATGAGCCGGCAGAGGGAGAATTGATCCTGGAGCCCTGCTCCATCATCCATCCATTACCGAGGCCCAAGTGCACCATTCACACTGCCTGTCAGTCTGCTGCTGCCCTGCAAGGGCAAACCTGACAGTATCCTTCCAGGGCAGGGGCACAGGGTCAGGCAGAGACAAGAGGCTCACATCCCAAAGACATCTTAGAGTCTGATCAGACTCAGAGAGGTATTCATGGTCCCAAAGACATTTTAGAGCTTGCTTCAGACCAGAGAGGTCACCAGGGTCCCAAAGACATCTTAGAGTTTGCTTCAGACTCAGAGAGATTGCCGTGGTACGAACAACATCTTAGAGTTTGCTTCAGATTCAGAGACGTCGCCATGGTACCAAAGACATCTTAGAGTTTTCTTCAGACTCAGAGAGGTCACCATGGTCCCAAAGACATCTCATAGTTTGCTTCAGACTCAGAGGGGTTGCCATGGTCCCAAAGATATCTTAGAGTTTGTTCAGACTCAGAGAGTACACCATGGTCCCAAAGACATTCAAGAGTTTGCTTCAGACTCAGAGAGGTATTCATGGTCTCAATGACATCTTAGAGTTTGCTTCAGACTCAGAGAGATTGCCATGGTACGAACAACATCTTAGAGCTAGCTCCAGACTCAGAGAGTTAGCCATGGCCCCAAAGACATCTTAGAGTTTGTTCAGACTCAGAGAGGTAGCCATAGTACGAACAACATCTTAGAGTTTGTTCAGACTCAGAGAGGTAACCATGGTACCAAAGACATACTAGAGTTTGTTCAGACTCAGAGAGGTAACCATGGGTATGGGGATCTGTCATATGTCCCCCCAAAACACTGAAGATATGTGTAAAATCTGCAGAAGTTCTCCAGTCCCCCTACCAAAACACAAATGCACATGACAGGGAAAAAAACAAAGAACTGGCTACTCCAATGTCCAGTCTGACTAATTTGCCAGTCATAGGCAATTAGAAACTCATTAGCTTGGTTAATTCTGCTCATTAGCATGGCTAATTCTGAGACTGGTGTCATTTTTTAAAATTATTCAATTGAGCTCAGGGGATATGTTCTATTTCCGTTGCCGAATGCATAGCATGGAGTGCAGCTCAACCTTCGCTTACAATTTCTGTGTTCCATGAGGAGCAAGACCTGACAAAGTTTTACAGAACGAATTGCAGGTGACTTTTCAGCTGGAGAAGTTAGAATTTCATTCCGAATTCAGCCATAAGCTCCCAAATCAGGCACAAAGCTGGATTTAAAATGAAGTCTAAATACCACACTAAGACTGACAAATGACAATTACGAGCAGTCATAAATACTTTGCCTTCAATTGAACTACATTTTTAGTTCATTAGTTGCCTCAAATTAATCTACATGACTCATCAATTGTGGGTCCTACATTTGAAGTAAGACTTTCACACTAATGTGCCAATTGGTAGTGTCCTGGGGTTGGAAACAGTATTATTTCTAAATATTGTTAGAAATAGGGTTTATGTATCCTATAGCATTATTGTCATTATCTTCTCTGTATCTGTAATACCCCAGGAGAGAATATCATCGTATCCACATTATCATATCCAGCAATTTTATATCTCCTTATACTGCACGAAGATGTAAGTGGGCGTCTGAAGACATCTTTGAGGTGCAGTGCAGCTCGCTGGCACATGTTCACAGATGTGAATGTCAAATTTTTGCATGTAATTATCTGCAGACTGGTGTATGGTGTGCATCAACAGGCAAAAAAGAGAACACACTAACTAATTCAGAGAGAAATACAGATGCAAATAAACCAAGCAAAGAGGGACTAAAAAGCTAAAGTGGAGCAGCTACTCAAGGCCAATGGCGCAAGAGAGGCGTGGCACGGAATAAAGATAATGGTTGGTCTGAACTCACAGCAGACCAACTCTGCACAAACAGTAGAGTTTGCCAATGACTTAAATCGCTTTTCTGCACGTTATAAGAATGACAGACCATCCCAATTTGAGCCCAAGGGGGACTGGAGAGAGGGTGGCACACCAATACATGTAACATCGGAGGAAGTGAGGCGCACCCTCTCCCAGATAAATACTAGGAAATCCATCGGTCCTGATGGAATGGATGGGAATATGCTACAGAAGTGTTGTGAGCAGTTGAGCCCTGTATTCACTGAACTCTTTCAAGCATCACTAGACTTTCAAATAATTCTGAGGTCAGGGAAAATATCTAAAATAATCCCACTACCTAAAAAGACAAATCCCTCTGAATTAAATGATTTTAGACCGGTAGCCTTAACTTTAGTAGTTATGAAATGTTTTGAGCGAATTGTTTTATCTCACTTAAAGTTACAATCTCGAAGATTTCAGTTTTGTTCTCTATGGCGGTGCCAATGGCGAGAAGCGGTAATAGCAGGTGCGTTTTTGGATCTCACTTCCCAGAGATCCAACTGGATCCAACCAGTGTCGCCTGTGCGACGTCAGTCAGTTGGCACCTGGGCCACGCCAACTATAATTATTATTTACTGAATAAAACATGGTTGTTATAAAAGTAATGTTATGTACATACTCATTCATTGTCTAACATTAGGCTAACTTAAACTGACTTTACACTGCCGAGCCGGGTTAAAATGCTGTAGCAGATCTGGGGTAGAATTAGTGATGATAAATTTCCACAACGTTCTTTATCCACCTTTTGCCAGGTATGAACATCTTTACACTGCAGAGAAGAATTCGCGGGATTCGCTGTGGCTCGTGCAATTATGTATCTCGTGCACAATAAACAGTCGTTTTCGGAATGACTGTTGTGTAATATTTTTGAAACAACTACCTTACAAAATGTTACCCCTGGTGTTTCTGGTTTTGCTAGCTATACTGTTCGAGAATAAAGCTGAGCTGGGTGTTAAATTAGCAACCAGAAGAAGAATAAAACAAAAACAAAGGAGATTTCATCAAAAAAGGGCATCAAGGCTGAAGGAACATACGAGGAAGCGTAATAAAATAATAACAATGCTAATCCATACTGCCGTATTCTTTTATTTAGTTTTCTAAATACACAGAAATCAGACCCGGCTCTGATCCATGTATACCCCGGCTTTATTCCTATCATTATAATATACTGATGAACTTGATGGCAATGTAAATAATAGTAACGTTAAGGCCAGTTCAGATCAATGATTCGCAACGAGACGAAACGGTTTTAGAATGTTGCAGAGAAAACTGCACCGGTGTGAACTGGTTAGTAGCAGAGCCGTTGCCTGCCCCTTTAGTTAGCTACATTGCAACGTTGCAACAAGGTAGCATTGCATTCGAGAGACGGTTGGCGAGGTCGGTAGCGTTAGCTAACATTTTTTCTAATTGTTAGCTGACATTAGATTGTGTTAATTACATTAGCTAGCTAGATAACGCAACGTTACCTGATATGAGAGATGGATACTGTGCACAACGTTGTCTAAACTAATGTTGCCTTTCTTTACATGGTCCGGTAGCTAGCGTTAGCTGTGCGAATAGCTATGTAATTTACTAACGTTACATTGTCATCAAATGTAATACGAAATTTACATCAACAAATAATATGACCTCTCATGTTACACAAGAACTTTTTAGGGTTCCATAACTTTCTCTGTTATTGCAGCAGACACCAAAAAAACAGTACGCCGCTCACACACAAGTGAGTTGAAGAGCAAGCCTGTAGCGTTAGCTCCGCCTACCCTCTCTGGCGGACCTACCCCTGATGGGTGATGGAAAACGCGTCAATATCTACGCCGCTTGTTATTTTTTCCCGGGAATGTCGCCACAGACACCCAGTTCTTTAATCATAAATAATAATAATAATATAAATTCATATAATAATAGGCTCAATCACCATTGTGTTACCCAATTCGGCGATAGATAGTGACTTAACAGACATTTATTTTAATGAAAATCTTCGAGATTATTACTTTAAAGTCTGAAACAAATGGCCAGATGGATGCTCTACAATTTGCATATAGAGCAAAGAGGGGTGTGGAGGGTGCAACAGTAACACTTCTGAACCAAGTTCACAAACTCCTGGAAACCCCATCATCTCATGTGCGCATACTGTTTGCTGATTTCTCATCTGCCTTTAATACTGTCCAGGCAGATCTATTGACAGTGAAGCTCGATAGCATGGGTGTAAATCATACCCTCATAAGATGGATATACAACTTCCTTACTGAGAGGCAACAGTATGTCCATGTCCCTGGAGGACAGTCATCTGTACTCAGACTGGGGTACCACAAGGTTGTGTGCTCTCACCTTTGCTGTTCACATTGTATACCAATGACTGTGTTAGTCATAAGCATAATTGTACAATGATAAAATTTGCAAATGATGCGGCTCTGATAGGCCTTTTAACCGATGATGAGACCAGTTACAGAGCTGAGATTAACCACTTCTACAACTGGTGCTCAAATAACTCATTGATTTTAAACACAAAGAAACTAAAGAAATGATCATTGATTTCAGAAAAAAACTCCTCTCTGTCCCCAGTAATTATGAATGACACAACCATTGAAAGCATACAGGAGTACAAGTACCTGGGCACTATCATTGATAGCAAACTGACATGGAATGCTAACACCAATGCTAGGTTTGCAAAGGCTCAACAACACCTCTACTTTTTAAGGAAACTCAGAAGTTTAAATGTGGACAGAACTATGCTGACACTCTTTTACCTTCATTCAGAGTATTTTGACCTTTACAAAACAAGAACAAACTGGACAAGGTTGTTAAACTGGGTGGCAAGATAACTGGGGAACCAATGTGCAGTATTACCTAAATGACAGACCAGTACACCACAAATTTAGCTCACAAGATCATAGCAGATCTACTGCACCCTCTATGGTCTGAATATGTACTGCTACCTTCAGGGCGAAGGTATAGCACACCCAGGATGCGGATTAAAAGAGGCATCACATCCTTTGTCCCACGCAGCATGCAGCTTCTCTACGAGCTCTGATTACATGATCTCCCAAATGATGCCTTTTATGATGTTTTATGACGTTTTTATGATGCTTATGTTTTATGTTATATGTTTGATGATGTCTTTAAGCTCCTTGTGCAAAGCAAATTCCCCATAGGGGCAATAAAGGCTTCATTCATTCTTGAATACCCAAGGATGATGATGATGACGATGATTATTATTATTATTATTATTATTCATTAAAATCATATTTCATTATACCAGTTCATTTATGTAATTGCTTGATATCTCTTGAAAATGTTATATTCAGCTTTACTTTATTGATAATTAGCTAGCATGAGTTTTCATCAGGAATGGTTTTAGTCATGGGTTTTAGCAGGGCGATTATCAAGAGAATAATCTTTTTTGAAGCTCAGAAGTTTTGTTGATATCGGGACACTGGTAATTATGCATGAACTACATCCCTACACAAGCAGTAAAAACTAAATCAAAGTTTGCCAAACATATTTTAAAATTTTACAAACAGACAAACTCACTGACTGTGCAACTCCCATTTCCTATGCTGATTACAAATTGAGATTATTAGATTATGATCTTCACTGACAGGCTCTGTGCTGGAGCACTGATATTTCCAATATGTGGATGGGTTACAGTCTCCTTCACATTGACTGTAGCATTGACAGATTCACAATATATTGAGATCAGTGGAGCTCCACAGACCTTGCTGTTCTGAGTAATTCAGCAGCATTCTACACCAAAGTAATATTTTAAACACAACAGTGTTTAATCCAACAAAGCCCACAGTGTTCCCCAGCTGGAGAACTACCCACCAGTGAGGTTTACTTCTGGTTTTCAGTCTGCTCTGTGGCTTTTCAGCTTGTGTAAAATGTCATATTGTGACCACCTACCCAAAAAAAATGTTTGTGTAACATGTTTCTTTCTCACACGTGGAATCGATTGAATACCTGTAAATTATAGCCTGAGCAATACTAAACACAGCTAATTAGGAATGAGAGATTAAATGAGTTTGGTCTAGAACTCATAACAATACTAATAATTACACAATGCTTCCACCTAGTGGTCGATTCTTGAAAAGTTATTTTAAAAAAGAAAGAAAAAAGGTACTAGTTTACACTGTATGTAGTTTCTGTTTTATTTATTTATTTACTTACTTATTGCAAAATAGTGGTCTTGGTTCAATTGGTTCAGCTAATTTTGATGACTAAAAGGGAATATATGAGCAATTTATATGCCATCATTTCTAAACAAAAACAAAAATGAATTGTTTGGTTGGTGATCTGGGGGATGACAAAATGGGAGAATATTTACTGTCGCTAGTATTAAAGACATAATTCTTCCTTCCTTCTTATTTTACAAAAGTTTATTTCAAACATTTTTCAAAATATAAAACAATATTATAGTATTTTATATCCAGCATGGCCTCTTGAATGCTTTAGCAGGCAGAAGCCCAGCTAGCACAGGTATCGCTCAGGATGCTCTGTGGAAATGTGCTAGCGTGGAGGACAAAACTCTCAGGCCAAAAAACCCTCGGGGAACATTAAAAGTTATTAAATTAAGCTTAAAATGAAAACACTGACAGATGAATTTCTAATTTATAACTTGTAGCATACAAAAAAGTCACTTATTCAATAATTTCTGAAGCCCACATTGCTGAAGTTTTCTTTTTATATTATATATAAAGTATAATTGGACGGAGTGTGGCACAGCGGGTAAGGAACTGGGCTTGTAACCGAAAGGTCGTAGGTTCGATTCCCGGGTAAGGACACTGCCGTTGTACCCTTGAGCAAGGTACTTAACCGGAATTGCTTCAGTATATATCCAGCTGTATAAATGGATACAATGTAAAATGCTATGTAAAAAGTTGTGTAAGTCGCTCTGGATAAGAGCGTCTGCTAAATGCCTGTAATGTAATGTAATGTAATAATTGGTTCCCTGTGTTACGCATGTTAATTAATATAATCTTTTACCTTTGTTAACATAAAGCACTTTCTGCGGTCTTCCTCTCTCATAGCCTGTTTCGCCCTCTCTGAATCTTCTCATGCTATGCCACGATTGTGATAGGCTAATAAATAATTGATAATTAAAAGTACTATTTTAAGATTGCTATCTCAAGATTACATTCTCGTCATGAGTTAATGCAATATATTTATGGTTGCTGTGCCAACATAAAAGGCTTGTCACCAAAGCTTATAAATTGAAATTCACAACACATTGAGTCTTGAAAGTTGAGCAAAATGCCATTGTAATCAGCTACTTTAAAATTTTTAGTTGGGAGAACAACGTGTATATACAGTGGGCTCGAGTATTGGCACCTTTAATAAAAATGAAGAAAAAAGGCTGCATATAATAAATGACACAGATAATAATCTATATGTTATGTTCAAACATACGGGAAATCTATATACTTTTATTTCAATACATTTACTACATGCTTTAATGTTTTTTTATTAAGTAATCTAATTTTTTCTGAAAACCATAGGTGCCACAATTATTGGCAACCCTAACAATTATTGTAAAATTAAAGTAAAATCAAACAAAATGAAATTGGCAATACAATTTTACTTAATTTAGTTCATCTCAGTCTAAAGGAACGATATTGTGTCATTACATCACTTCCAGTTTCACAAGAGAATAAAAATGAGGTAACAAGCATAAAAAATCCATCAGTATGGGAAAAGCCAAATAACTATCAATTCAGAAGAGACCGATGGTAATTTACAGTCACAATCTGGTAATGGGTACAAAAAAAGACATAAACGGTTAAACATACCACTTAGCACTTTAAGGGCTATAATAAAAATGTGTAAAACTATATGGAATGGTTGCAAATTTTCCAGGAAGAGGAAGCAAGTGCATGGTGTCCCCATGGATGGTGAGGAAGATGGTGAGGGAGGCCATTAATAACCCAAGGATCACTGTTTAACCCCTTAGCACACATGCCAAATCTGGCTAATCCTTGCCCATTTAGGGGGTACCCTATTTAAAGCCTTATAACTCCAGATGTGAATACCACAGAGACTTGAAAAATGGCTTAAATGATGCAAGACATTTGTACCATTTACAGTATTAGCTTAGATTACTTTATATTCATAATTTTGGAAGAAATAAAGTGCCACAAATGCAATTGTCCAGGCAAACAATCTAAAATGAATTTGCTCTTTTTTAGTTTGCAATGAAATACTGAGAGATTGCATATATACAGCAAGTTAAAGTATACATGGATCAAAAACTTCTTGACCACAAGTTCATAAAATCTAGGGGTGGATATGTAGAACTACTACAAATCTATGAAGTAAAAACTAAGCAGTGTACCCAGCGTCTGCAAATCTACCCAAAATGTCTAAATTATGCATTGCTGTAAATCACAACATATTCACGTATTTCACTACAAATCAACTGTTTTTACTCAAGAAACTCACAGTTGCATCATTTTCAAGTGGGAATTACAATCTTTCCATCAGTACAGTGGCCTAAAATAGCTAGGGGTCCAGAAACATATCCAAAATCTCTCCAAAAAGGAATATAATGTTTTTTGTCCACTGTAAAGCATATAAATGAGCACCTTATGAAGGTTTAAGATTAAACATTGATATCAGATTTTAAAATAATGCAAAAATATTGTCACACAATGCTGTACAGTACCTAAATGTGTAATAATTAACTCATGTATGTATTTCTATACACTGTACTCTCGTATGTTTTCTTGTATGGGGATGTGACGACATGAAACTATTTTCAATTGTTCACCACGTTATGGCAATGTTCAAACACTCTCGTGCACTGTACACTCGCTAACTAGTGAGATTGTTCCCACTTAGCTAACACAACAATACTTATTTTCTGTTCTTTTACCGGTGCCGCCTGGAAAAGTGTCTCAACTTGTAGCTCGATATCGGTGGTCCGCTCTTCCTGACGCGACGATACCAACCCGAACTTTCACGCACCTACAACGATCAGCTACACTTCTTCCATAACACTAAAAACATATATCACCATTTTTGCTTCTCTTTCAAAGTTAAAAGCTCTTTTCTTCAGACTGCCGACTTGCGCACATCTTCCTCCTCACCTCTCTTGCTCTCTCGCACTCGCTCTCCCTCGGTCCTGATTGGACGGCACCTGCCTATTGGCTAACAAGATGCCCACTCACTGTTCATGTTACTCCAGCTCGAACTTCCAACAGGAAATATCATGAGTCTCTGAAGCTCTGTATGGCTTGCCACAATAGTATTTTCCAAGAAATTATGAAAAATCGTTGACAACATTTCGTTTGGTGCAGCGTCTTTTACTATTACCACAGAGTGAATACGATGATAACAAAACTTTCGATTACATTCCAAAAGCAAAATTAGACATGGTATACATCGTTAGAAAGCTTATACTCTCACCTTCTGAATAAATGAATTGTCGATCAAGCCAGACTGTACTAAAAAGGGCGACAACGCCGTAAACTACACATGTGGTACTAGGCACAGCTATTTTGGAAGGTACCCAGGCATCACAAATGCGCGTATATTTCACAAACGGATTGTCCAAGACAATATATGACCACTCAGTCTCAAAGGGACATCTCTATGCGTAAAACCAATGGTAAGGTTGTATATTTATTCAATATTCAGTCCCAGATATTGACTTTAGGACATGGTATTTAAAAAAAAACAACTTTTTCTCGTTTATTTCGTTATTCAATGAGCAGCGTTTTCACTGCTCTATTGGCATATCTTAGGACTATTGTCGGGTTTATCTTGTTGCTATGACGGAATACGATTTTTCAGTGGTGAAATAATATTTTTATGAATGCCAAGATAGACAATATTGTCATTATGTCATGGGTGGGGGGTATAGTTACAGATGAGACTGCGGGGAGGGGGTGCATGTTAAATGAACGACCAGAGCGACAATGGTGCCGCTGCGAAACTCCGTATTCGGCATAGTTGTCGTGTATCGTCTACTAATGAAACTAAAACAAAGCGTTTCTGTTTTTAACTTATACTTTGGTTGCAGTAGCACCGAATGTCTGAGTTTAGTAATCTCGGCATGCCGGCGTGCCGACCACTAGGGGCTAAGAGGTTAAGAATAGCAGAGATTTGTTTGTTTCTTGTGGTCAACAAGTCAAAAAAAAACATAAAAGAATCTGGAGCTTGCCAAACCTCATTGGAATTAAGAGAGTGCTATTGTCAGATGGGACCAAAATTGAACGTTTTGGCCATACACACCATCAACATGTTTGGCGGCAAAAGAGGAATGCATACAGGAGAAGCACCTCATACCTACTGTCAAAAATGGAGGTGGGTCATTGATATTTTGGAGATGTTTTGCTGGCAGTGGTCCCGGGGCACTATTTTAGATCAATGGCACTATGAATTCAACAAAGTACCAGAAATTCTGGCAGAAAATTTGGTTGTCTCTGCTAAGAAGCTAGGACATGGTCATATGTAGATTGTGACTCCAATGACTCCAAGGATACATCAGAATCTAAACAGAAATGCTTAAGTGAAATCAACATCCATGTTTTTCTATGGCCATCTCAGTCTCCAGACATAAATTCCATCAAAAACCTGTGGTCTGAACTGAAGAGGGGGGATCCATAAGCACAAATCCAAAGATATAAATGATTCTGAAAAGATCTACATAGAGCATTGGTCAAAAATCCCTCCAAATGTGTTCTCTAACCTTATCACAAACTATAGGAAAACACTCATGGCTGTCATATTTGCCAGGGGTGTTTTCACAAAGTATTAAACCAGGGGTGCCAATAATTGTGGAACCTGTTTTTTGGGGAAATATTTTTTTTTATTTAAAAAATTTAAGACTTTGGTTGATTTCAATGAATCATTAATCAAGCACACTAGTTTACACATGTTGGAAAATAAATCTTATGTCAATAACTGTATAATATTTTAGTTTAGCATTTTTTTAAAAGCATTTTTGTGCATATTTATCAAGGGTGCCAATAATTCTGGAGCCCACTGTAGGCCCTCTGTGATTATTATTCTCACCAGTGCTCTATTTCTACTTAATCTCATAAAAAACTTACAAAAATGTCAAGTTACTCACACATACAAGACCGTACATACACCGTCTATAACTCATTCATTCACACTGCCATTAAAAGTATTGATATCAAAATGACGCCAAGTTATGGTACTACAAACAATATAGGCTATCTTGCCTCACCGAAATGAAATAAGATGTATTAAAAAGCAATGCTACCCAATATTTCCTCAATTCTTTCAAGTCACTTCAACCGGAGGTTTACCAGTCTGTGACTTTATTAGTGCAGCACCATGACATATGCGTGAAATATCATTAGCAAGCCTGTCCGTGGTTTTAAAGAAGAACACAGGCCAGCAAGCACAGAAGAGCTCCCGTTGAATCCATATGGCTTTGCAATGTTGTAGCCGGTTAATAACTGAAGAACATGCAGACAGTACGTCATAATGCAGTGTATATGTTCGGTGAACGCCGGGTAGATATGGTGCAAAAGCAATAATTGAGAAGTAGTAGACAATTATTAGTGAGGGTAAAAGCAGGTTATAGAGACGTGTCCGTAGCTGAGCTTGAACCCAGGACCCTGTATTTCCAAGACTGTAACCTTGCCCACTAGGCCACAAAAGACTAGCTGTTGAAACTAGAAATGTTTCAGAATAATTTGATTTGATTTGATGATTTGGCTGGTGTCGGTAAAGTGTCCAATGGGGAGACATGTTGTTAGTGGGATAGGCGGCAGGAAAAATAAGAAGAAGAAGAAGAAGGAGAAAACGCAAAATCCCCTTAGTTTGGGGCTTTATTGTGTGGACATGTGAAGTTGTTCATGAATTCTGTCTGTTGAAATGGGGTGAGAATGTACAGAATTTAATGTTTTTAAGGGCTGTCTGTGGCTGTTGTGGTTATTTCTGTGGGGAACCCTGAAAAGTGCCAAACTCTCGGTACTGTATAGGTATGGGGCATGCCCCCGCCAAGGCGTAACTTGGCGGGCTGGCATACCTGCCAGCCCAATAACTTGGCGGGATGGCATACCTGCAATCCCAATGTATAAAAATACCCTTAAATAAAGGCTGAGAATGTGCAATTGAACCACGCGGGAATTGTTTGATTACAACTCTAAAATAGTATAGTATAATCGTCTCTGCCCCAAATATTATGGAGCTCACTGTAAATATGCGCACACACACACACACACAGAAAGATCAAAAGTTAATTTTGAGACTAACTACTATCAGCTTGTATTGTATGGTATTTGGATGTATACGTTTTGCCATTTTACAGAAACAACAGTTTTGTGTTATATAAACACACACAAACAATTGTGAAATAAATTTAGCCGCATATTTTCCATACGGTTACAATATATTTCGGCATATTTCCTGAATAGGGGACATAAGGTGATTGTTTTTAACTCTGATAGTCAACGGAAGCAGAACCCATCTTTTCCCATTTGCCATTTGGTCTCCTATGTGTTTGTGACAGCTTGTGAAAGTCAAAATGACGAACGGGATGGATGATTTAAAGAGGACCGTGAACACGGCGGATAAAAGAGTGTTTGTTTTTTCTCAGCACCGCATGCATTATTAATGAATAATATAACACTGCATAGTCCAGAGCGTAATAACAGCTTCAGCGAATGAGCAGTGGTATAATTAGTTACCCACTTTTCAGATCACGAAAGCCAGATGCGATGGACTCTTGCATGTATTTCTTATTATTCTGGAGTTTTCGTTTTTATATCGTCCCACATGCTAATATTTGAGACCATATATAAATGTTATTTTGTTTCATTGTTTATTTTGTTCGGCCATTCGTTCGTAATAAGTAGGCTATGATATGTATCGATACGCGATGGACATTATGGAAGTTAACAAGCGATGCCTATTTAAATTCTTATGATTTCCGTCACAGAAATCACATACATGTTTCGTCTTAATGTGAATCTTTTCCCTTTTTTACTTTAATAATGCAGATAACGCAAACATATATACAATGATACAAGTGATTTCCCCTGTTTCCGTTTAGGAATATTCAAATGCGTGACGAAATATGGCGTGAGTGCCTCTGGTACAGTCGAAGAGATGCTCGTAGGGTTGTTCTCGATTTACACCCGCAGATGGCAGCCGTGAGGTTGCTGGTGTGGCACACCTCCCAACGTTGTGAAATCTCCGTGTTTTTAATTTATAGCCGCACCCCCGCCGCGCGGCTCGCCTGTGTGCCTGCCGGAATCGCACCACCCCATCCTCCTGTAACCATGGCGTATCCATGAAGAGGACAAGGTGGCACTCGATGCTCCAAGCTCAATTTTACTTTCGCAGTGATGTCTCGGTTTCTCCGCTTTCCTTCGCCATGTACGAGCTCCCTGGTTATCTGCTGTTAGCGCTGTTCATTTTCTCTGAGGATGCGTTGACGACGCGAGGGGAAGGTGGCTCCACCGCCGCTGGCCCAGCTGTGCTGACGGACAACAATGTCAACCTGATCCTGCAGAAGGCCCTCGCCAGGCCGCTGCGGCTTCGGCAGCTCCACCGCCAGGTCCGCAAGGCCTCGGTCTCCGCATCAGGTACCGTACGCTGCTACTTTTGGGTTGGGTCTGTGTTATTACGCTGACAAGAGATGCGGATACTACAAGGGGAATTGATGCTTAAGTTATTATTATTATTATTATTATTATTATTGTTATTATTATTAGAGTTGTCTCGATAATGAAAATAGGTATGAATTGAATATACAATTAGAATCTAGGTGTTAACTTGACGTATCTTCTGGCGATTACTATGATGTATTTAAATGTATATCTAATGTGGGTGGGCGCTGACATATCTGCTGTCAGCGCCGGCGTAGGACAGTGTGATTAAACGCTTTGGCAATGCGTCAAATTCGCGCACTTCAAGGAAAACCAGCATGGAGGTGTTTTCGTTCAGTTGATTCAGCTGATTAAGTAATAACAACATGACATACTGATACAGTTTCCTGATTAATCAAGCACGGTTGCATTTGCCTATACAATCTGGAGTATGCTCACCAAAGAAGGCAGCCACACGTCTCATCAGGGAGTTTGGATGGCTAAAATCCAGTAGTTTTATTACTTAATGGACAGATCGATAGAAAACATGTATAGATACGTTATTGGTATACTACGTTGTCCGAGCCTAGAGAGATCTTTCGGTGCCCAATGTAGATTTTAAAGACGGAAACGTGTAGGTTTTGTGCAGAAATACTGTGCTGTCATTTTTATTTATTTATTGCTTCTATTGCTTAATGCACAGATAGGTATGGACCATGTATAGATACGATAGCTGTCCCAACCTAGAGAAATCTTGCCGTGCCGAACGTATTTTAAAGACGGAAATACATTTTTGTGGAAAAATACTGTGCTATGCGAAGTTAAAAAGGATCGGTAAATATTACTAATGTAGGACTAAGACCCCTAGGGCATGATTAACCAATAAAATAATCTCTCTGTGTAAGTAGGAGAGTTAAACAAATCAAAACATTTCTGACATGTAATTTCACACAAGAAAAGTTATGAAGTGCTGTGGGGATACACAGTATATTATATATGTAGGTATGCTTTTTACATTTTTTTTTTTTTTTTACATAAAAATGATTCCCAAACATTCCTTCTCTGGCAGACCCAGTAGACCTTGTGGCGGTAGATTCCGTTTCAGAAGCATCTGATCTTCACATGATACTTCACTAAAACTGGACACATACACGCTTTGGCAAACCTGCAAATGCTTAGTATATCAAATTGGGAGCAAGGGGATTAGCTTTTAGGGGTCTGTTCACCTCCTTTAATGTTGCTACCATTTGATAATGGGATTATGGGGGATTGTGAGCGCTCCGCTGCTGCAGTGACTAGGCCCTTTGCGCCGGTGGCTCTCGAACCCAGGCTTTTTCTAGCGAGTTCCAGCGGAGTGAGTCAGCCTTTACGAGATTAAGCAAGGGATTGTTTTCTCCATTCTCCAAGTGTTTCATTGTGGAAAATGACTGCCTTTCCGAAAACACTTCAGCTAAAGCAGCGCTCCAATTCCTGCAGATGAATCCACCTCTCTGCAGTATACCGTATGTTGTTCAGGGGAAGCTTGGCTCCTTTTCATGAAACCTGTCTGGTGTCTTTTTATGCGACATGCTGTATACATATCATTTACTCACAGATATAATACATACTGTGATGACTGTGATGTAAACACAAACACAATCATATGTGCATTGGATCTGTCCAAATTACTTCTGGAGATTGTCTGTGTTGGATTTTGTTAGTATGAGGTCTGACGATAAACAGCCCAACATTTTACTGACTGAGACATCCCATAATGAGCGCGGGGGATCACGAGACAGCCCAGCCTGCTGTTCAGCTGCTCATAAGGTTGGGTGAAATGCTCACGCAGTAAACAGGAGAAACAGCGTCTCATTTTAAACTCACAGAAAGAGACAAGCCACACAGTTAAAAATGAAGTTCAAATGGATGACCGTGCGCATTAGACGCTTTGGTCAAACTGCACCGGGAATGAGTGTAAACAGGACCTCGGGTGCGTCAGCGGCGTTTCATAATTAAAACCGTCTCTGTTGGAAAGCCTGACTGATATGGCCATGGACGTGCTGTGCGTGGGTGCAGCCACACGAACCCCTACAGTCCCCTTCTCCATCTGTTGTTTTTAGCCCTGTAAACAGGAGAGATTCTACAGCACTTCATCGGAGCACAGGACGATCTGCATGCTCCTGTTCAGATCAGGTCCCCTCTCATTATCATTTCATTGACAAAAGGAGGGTCTGCTGTATTCCCAGAGTGGCTAATACGTGTGTAGGAGTAGACTCTTTATTCAGAATGAGCCCATAAAGGGATTCTCTCACAAGCTCGCATTTGTACCTCACTGATGAGTGCAAAGTAGAGAAGCTTTTTGAATAAGCATTGATGTGCGCTTGAAATTTTATGGGGTACTCATGAAAGTATCTGGATGAATCTTTGCATTTGGTGGTACTTTTGCCAGTTTGGGTGCTTTGTGATTCTGTTCAGTGGTAAATCAACTCTGATAGAGCGCGTTTACTCTAAAAGCGTACATGTGGTCCCTATTGGGCTAATATAAACTATTTAGGATTAGCACTGAACGACTGAATAATAGTTTGATCATTTTTCATTAATGTGCAGGAAACATCAGGCAATGGAGTCTTAAAGTTGGGGGAGCAGTTACTGAGAGTCTTATGCATTTGATGGGTAGGGTACCGAACCTGTGAGCTTCTGGTTGCTATTGGAGCTTTGCTGGATTGTGGATGAGCAGATCTGGAGGTGATATCAAAGAGAACCTAAATTGTTGAATGTGGAACTGAATGTTTCAAGAGAGGATATGACAGGAGACTAAGGGCCAGATGTATGTACATAAAACCAGCGGCACAAGTTATGGCCTGACAATGTATGTATGTATGTATGTTGCTACAAACGCAGCCTGCATGAAATTAAGGCCTTATTTACTACGGCTACAGCTGATTATGCAGTCAGTGAATGGGACTGCCTACTAATCACATTTCGCATTTGAAGCAGAGCAAAGGTGGGTGGAATATCTGCATTGGACATGGGAAAACTGATTTAGCTTCTGGGGTGATGTAAGAGCATATCTATAACTACGGACAGGGCAGGACAAAATGGCGACTGTGAAATTCCAGCTGTGATATTTCAATTGGCGATAATCCAGATGAGAGATTGTAATGCTGTAAACAGCAGGGCTATTGCAGGGATGGAATGGGAATGCTTGGGAGGTTCTAGGTCATCTTCTATTTCTCACAGAAGAGTAAATATTTCAATGGCTGGGTGTTTGTCACAGGAGGAGCAGGTGTCACGAATTCCATGAATTTTATAAATTTTTGGCAGTTTTGTGTCTTTCCCTGTTTTTAATGCTTTCCGTGATTTTTCGGCAGTTTTAGATGGGAACTATAATGCAGTCGACAGTCAGTTGTAGCAAATTAATGTTTGACAGCCCCTGTCAACATCGCTGATGTTGAACGCTCTTTCTCCTGTAGCTACGGTAACACTACAGTACAATACAGTCAGTCATTGAAAACAGGCGCTCCATCAACGACTCAAACCTCGCAATGTAGGCTAAAACATTGACCAAAACTAACTTAAAAAAACAAACAAAAACAACAACACAGTAACCCTGTTTATAATTATTTTATGAATGCAATTTCAGCATGCTCTTAAAAAAATATTATGTTAAAGGAAAAACGCGTACTTTCCCTGAATAAGGCTCGCAACAACTAGGACAGGCCTATATGGTCACAAGACAAGAAAAGGGTGTAATATTTAAATAGCATTTGGTTATTGAATCGTTGTGACTAAAGTGCCGCGTAACCTGGGCATTTTATATACTCCTAGCTTGGTTATTTTAAGGGGCTTTAAAAAAATGTTTCCTGACTGGTTGTTGCTAGCCAACATTATAAGCGCCTAATGGCTATGTGCCTATGCTGGCTTTTAGACGTCTGTATTTTTTTAGCCAGATTGTGTCTCGCATGGCATTTTGCTCGTATTTCCCAGAGAATTGCTCTCAGACAGCAGTTAGCTCATTCGGCCACTTTCTTGCTGATGAGAGGTTTCGTGATCTTAGGATAACTGTCTTTAGAGTTCACTCCATTTTTGGCTGGTTTTAGGGAGAATATATTCTATAAGGGAGAAAGGTTTCTGAAGTTTGGCTCTGTTATCACTTTGGCTGGCTTGTGCAAACGGAGAGTGATAAGGAGTTGCATTCACATTAATCTCAATAAATATGGCTTAATTCAAAAGGTGAGTTGTCTGATTGCAATAAAGGAAAATCCAACCATAGTAAAGTTCCCTCTCTGTAAAGTTCCTGATGAGCCTTCCTGATTTCTTCTCATTCAGTGCCTCGTGTCTCTACCCAGTGCAGGACATCAGCCGGGGAGTATGCGCTTTCCAGAGCTTTTGCTCCTGGCTGATGATGCCGTTCCCTATTCCCTGCCACCTTAGCCACTGTTCCTCATGCAGAACCAGCCAGATCAGCAGCTTTTCTCACTGAAGCTCCTGCCGAAGAATGGCCACACAAACTCCCCTCTTTCACAGGCACTGACATGTCTGCTTCTGGATAGGAATCTTAATTTGTGCTGTGAAAGATAATGAAAGAGCTGTGCCATGTTTATTTACGTGCAGTGGAGGGGTAGCTGCTGACGGAGCGGTGTTCTCCTCCTGTGTCTCACTGCTGCCTGTGATGAAAGCTCTTCAGACCCCTTGATGATAAGCGCTCTCTTTAAGTCGCCTGCTCAGATCCATCACACCGCTCTGCCGTCTGACAGCCTGTGGTCTGCCTGTGCCATTTCTTCTGACTGGCTAATTTGTTGTGTTCCGTTGTTCCATCTGGGTTTAAGAAATAAATCCCCACCCACCTTGCTGTACATTGATCTGCTGTGGCCTATCCCCTTTTTTGTTGATATCTGTTAGCCCCTCCCCCTTTCCCTGTGGGCTTGAAAAGGACATTTGCAGGCAGATCACATTTGTAAACATGCACCTCATTAATGCAGGGAGCACATGCACCTCATTAATGCAGGAAGCCCATGCGCCTCATTCATGCAGGAAGCCCATGTGTCTCATTCATGCAGGAATCCCATGCGCCTCATTAATGCAGGAAGCCCATGCGCCTCATTCATGCAGGAATCCCATGTGTCTCATTCATGCAGGAAGCCCATGTGTCTCATTAATGCAGGGAGCCCATGCGCCTCATTAATGCAGGAAGCCCATGCGCCTCATTAATGCAGGAAGCCCATGTGTCTCATTAATGCAGGGAGCCCATGCGCCTCATTAATGCAGGGAGCCCATGCGCCGCATTAATGCTGGGAGCCCATGCATCTCATTAATGCTGGGAGCCCATGCGCCTCATTAATGCAGGGAGCCCATGCGCCGCATTAATGCTGGGAGCCCATGCACCTCATTAATGCAGGGAGCCCATGCGCCGCATTAATGCTGGGAGCCCATGCGCCTCATTAATGCAGGGAGCCCATGCGCCGCATTAATGCTGGGAGCCCATGCGCCGCATTAATGCTGGGAGCCCATGCGCCGCATTAATGCTGGGAGCCCATGCATCTCATTAATGCTGGGAGCCCATGTGCCGCATTAATGCAGGAAGCCCATGCGTCTCATTAATGCAGGGAGCCCATGCACCTCATTAATGCAGGGAGCCCTGCAGAGATGACAGGGGGCAGTGGCTCTTTGGCGGCCTCATTACCGTTGCCGGGGGCAGCGGGTGTCCTTCTTGACATGGGGCTCAGGCAACGTTCAAAGGGCAGGGCTTTGCTAACTCAGTGTTTCAGCAGCACTGCCCAACATCCCCATTAGAGTCCCTTATGACTACAACTACAACATCCCCATTAACCTCTCTTACAACGACAACATCCCCATTAACTTCCCTTACAACTAGTCATGTATAGTGATTTCCTCCTTTTATTTCATGTATTCACCCCTATTTTTGTTTGATTCTGATTCCCTGATCTGAGATCAGCACTTCAGCTCCAAGACATGTAATGAGTACAGGCCCATCTCTAATGGAGTTGTTGACTTCCGTTACAACTACAACATCCCTGTTAACTTCCATTACAACTACAACTACAACATCCCTATTAACTTCCCTTACAACTACAACTACAAAATCCCCATTGACTTCCCTTTCCAACTACAACTACAACATCCCCATTAACTTCCCTTACAACTACAACTACAACATCCCCATTGACTTCCCTTACAACTACAACATCCCTATTAACTTCCCTTACAACTACAACTACAACATCCCTATTAACTTCCCTTGCAACTACAACTACAAAATCCCCATTAACTTCCCTTACAACTACAACTACAACATCCCCATTAACTTCCCTTACGACTACAACTACAACATCCCCATTAACTTCCCTTACAACTACAACATCCCTATTAACTTCCCTTACAACTACAACTACAACATTACTATTGACTTCCCTTACAACTACAACATCCCTATTAACTTCCCTTACAACTACAACTACAACATCCCCATTAACTTCCCTTTCAACTACAACATACCCATTAACTTCCCTTATGACTACAGCAGTTAGGTCTCACTGTCTTATCCAAAAATTACACTCTTTTCATATTTACACATCCTGTGTGTTGCCATTGTTGGTCTGTAGTTTTCTTGTGACTTTGTGTTATGACCCCAGCTGCAAGTTCTGTGTTTACATTTGTCCCTGCTGCGTGTGTGTCATGTTCCGGTTCGTCATCAGATTGACGTTTCCGTCTCCGGGTGCTGGGTTTGAAAAAGCCGCTGTTTGCCACTTGGAGACTAGCTCTTCAAACTTGTGCGTGGTGCGTCATGTATAGTGATTTCCTCCTTTTATTTCATGTATTCACCCCTATTTTTGTTTGATTCTGATTCCCTGATCTGAGATCAGCACTTCAGCTCCAAGACATGTAATGAGTACAGGCCCATCTCTAATGGAGTTGTTGATTCTAAAGCAAAATATACTATTGAATTCTTTCATTCTGATTTTTGGAGGAAGTGCATGATGGCGCAGTCCAAATCTTATTTTAGATATATGTGTGTATGGTGTACATTAAAAGCACAAGTACACAGATGTCTGAGATAAAGACAAGAATACAGAATACAGGTCACCTTCATTTGCAATTTCCATAAGCTGCACTAACTGGGTTTTATTACCAATTAAGTGGTATTAGAAGCAGTGTGCTGTTCCTCACTAATCTGCGGAGTGCCAGCGGTTGTTAATTTAATCACACGCTCCTGTAGTAACTGTGTGGAACTGGGGAAGTGCCCGGTCAGCACATGGCCGTTCCTGGATGTGCGATTCTGCTTATGCAACATGACCATGGCCACGGATCCATAGAGAGAGTCACACTGGACTGGAGATGAGCAGCTGCGCAGAGCATCGGCTCATAAAACCATAACCCGCTTACACAACACCTGGACACTCAGAGATGCTCAGTGATGCTCAGTGATGCTCAGTGATGCGCAGCGATGCTCAGTGATGCGCAGCGATGCTCAGTGATGCGCACTGATGCTCGGTGATGTGCAGCGATGCTCAGTGATGCTCAGAGATGCTCAGTGATGCTCAGTGATGCGCAGCGATGCTCAGCGATGCACGGTGATGCTCGGTGATGCGCGGTGATGCGCAGTGATGCTCAGTGATGCTCAGCGATGCTCAGTGATGCTCAGTGATGCTCAGCGATGCGCAGTGATGCTCAGTGATGCGCAGTGATGCTCAGTGATGCTCATTGATGCGCAGTGATGCTCATTGATGCGCAGTGATGATCAGTGATGATCAGCGTACCAGATTGAGCCACAGCCAGGTTGTAATGATCAATTTCTGCGGTATTTGGAGAGGAGACTCAGCCTCAGTGGGGGTTTCCCTGCGTCTGATAAGGTTCTATTACCTCGATGATTAATGTAATCTGCCCTTATTCCCCGTCCAAGACCATTTATTTACCTCCTCTGCCAAGATGCTCCACACTAAAGTTTGTATGATGCTTCATTATTATCACTGCAGCACAAACCCATAAAAAAACTAGAAATACCACCTCACGTTGTTTGCCTCCGCCAACCAGTAGCCAGTTTGGATATAAAATGTCATCACTTCATCAAGGCTTCATGCATGTGATAATTCACTCCTTCGCTGGTTCCTTTTCCTGGCTAGATCAATGACTCTTCACATATTATAATTTCTAGTCACCCAGGGTTGCTTTCCAATGGCTCTCGGCACCTAAGTCTCGGGGGAGAGCTTGCATTTGAAAGGGCACAGTTTAAGTACAATCTCTAAACAATGGGGTCTAGCCAGGAGGAAAGGCTTCATGCATGTGATAATTCACTCCTTCCCTGGTTCCTTTGCCTGGCTAGATTGACCATTTGGATATAAAATGTCATCACTTCATCATTGTATCCTATTAGACATTTGTGTGAAACTTTCATAATTCGTCATAATTAGCGTATGAATTCTTAAGTTATGGCCAAAAACGTGTTTTGTGAAGTCAGTGACCTTGACCTTGACCACTAAAATTCAGTCAGTTCATCTTTGAGTCCAAGTGGACGTTTGTGCCAAATTTGAAGAAATGCCCTCAAGGCGTTCCTGAGATATCGCGTTCACGAGAGAATGGGAAGGACGTGAGGTCACAGTGACCTTGACCTTTGTCCACCAAAATCTAATCAGTTCATCCGTGAGTCCAAGTGGACGTTTCCAAGTGGAAAACATTCCCTCAAGACGTTCACGAGAATCAGGACGGACGGATGGACAACCCGAAAACAAATGAATGTCTCAATAGGTGTGGTGTGTGAAAATGGTGCCTGTGCAGCTTGAAAGAATACAATCAGTGTTTCCCATACAATTAATTTATTAGAGCGGCCCACCCAAATAGATTTCCCCCGCCAAAAATTTTTTTTCCGGTATTTAGTTGCTTTTTTTCCGTAAGCAAAACACTATACTTTTGTATTATTTTTTGCATTGTTTCTTCAAAAGAACGTGTTTTCTGGCCTAACCAAGACTGCAATGTCATCAACGTTATTTGGATTAGCTAGCATTTAGCAAGCATTAACATTCACCCAGCTAACATTAGCTTTGAAAGCTAATGAAAATATTAACATTTCACTTTTGGCATGTGTATAGAAAAATTCTTTTTAAAAAAAGAAGACTAGAGGAGGAGGGAGAAACTGCACCACAGATAGGTTGCCAAAGCATTACTGTTATGGTGACAGTAAAGGTTAACAGTTAGGCCAACTTGCTTTAATTTAAATTGATGAAAATCATTGTGTTTAGAAATAAGGGCATAACTTACTGGATGTTTAGAATTTACATGTGATTATATTATCCTTCAAATCATTCTGATAGCTTGTCTGTAACTGAGATCATTATTGCAAACATGGTTCTAGTGCCCTAACACATCATATAAATAAATAAATAAAGTGCCCGAACTTAAAATGTGAACTCTGTCTGCGCAGCAAAATGTAATGACCTCTTAATAGTTACGATATGATTTATTAAACGGGTAGGGTTGGCTGATGCCCGGTTTTCAACAGGAATGTCTGGTTTTCAAATGATTTGTACATGTCCGGTTTGTGGTATGGGACAATTCAATGTCCAGTCTGAATAATTGATGGAAAAAATGTACCTATGGTTCGTAATGAGTTTGTGTCCCGGTCACTCACCGGTCTGTGATCCGATAGAACCCCCACCCCAACCCCCCAGCCCCCAGTCCGGCCCCGTTCCCTACATCCTCAGGTCCAGTAGAGCAGCGCGTGTTGTGCTTCTGCGCGAGCGAGCTAGCAGCCCCTCAGGCAGGGGCCGGATGGGCAGCCTGACCGCAGTGCTGAGAGCTGGCCGGAGCGGGCCGATCGATGCCAGGCGCTACGTTAGCTCAGCTGTTTGGATGGCAGAGTGATGGAATGAGTGGACGTTAGCGTAGCATCTCATCAGGAGCAAGGGATTAATCGTGGCTTTGTGTAGCGCTCTGGGTCCAGGTGGCGCGGGTCCAGTACTGGCATCTGCAGAAAACCCGCCAGCTTCCTTATCCTCTGGTGTCATTATGGGACATTATTGGACCAAATGTGTATTTGCATATATTTGTATATACCTGGCCCCTTGTATGCTGTAATGTTTTCCAATTTGGATGCAATATTATTGGGTCTGTCCTCAAAAGGATTCTTTTAAAGACTGGAGAGATCATATTATGTTGGGTATAATGTGTGCTCGGTCTATAGTGTGTGCTCAGGTTGCTTCTTAACTTTAGTTGAGCCTTCAGATCAATAGCATGTCTCTGATCTGTGTGCTACCTGGGGTTTATTAACCTCATCCTTTTGAGTTACAGTCTCCGAGTGTGTGTGTGTGTGTGTGTGTACATGTGTGTGTGAGAGAGAGAGAGAGTGTGTGTGTGTGTGCGTGTGATGTGCATGTGTGAGAGAGAGAGAGTGTGTGTTCGTGTGTGTGTGTGTGTGTGTGTGAGAGAGGCTGTGTGTGTGATATGTGTGTGTGTGTGTTTGTGCATGCTCTCCTGATGTAATGGAAATTGAAGCAGTATCATTGATTGCTTTTCTTCAGTAATTTGTAACTCCACTCTGTGTCCTCGTTCTCTGTTAAACAACCTACTACACATCACTGACTATGTTTACATGCACAAAATATTCCGGTTTTTTCTTTTTATTCCAAAAAAGACAATATTCCTTCTAAGCTGTTTACATGGCTAATGAAAGTGAATATTCCACTAATGTTCCCGTTTACATGCAGCCGTGCATACTCCGATTAGCGTAATGATGTATGTCCTACGGCTGGAGCCTCCCTCTTTTAAGCCCGGTCCACACCGCTTACCTCGCCTGTGTGTGACGGTCGCGGAACCTCTTGCTTTTCATTTGGGCGCCCATGTTAACAGGTTAGAGCAGCCGCACAGCCAGCGTCAGACGCGCGTCTGAGGCGCGGCTCGAGCCTCGCTGCTGTGGCGCGTCATCTGGAGTTTCGGCATGGAGCCTATTTTTCACGCGTGAGGCGCGCGGTTTTCAGCAAAAATAGACAGTGAAACGATCTGTTGATAGTCATATTGACATCATACCAGCAACATTACATAACTGACACCTTTCACTATAGTTTCAATGTCTAGACTATATCTGAATATGTCACAGTAAGACATGAAAAAAATATAAATATTATTTTCTTTTTACAATTGAGCACACGCTTCTTAACACGCTCTGTCTAAACTAAATATAAATTAAATTTATTATGAAATGAAATCAAACATTCTAATATTGATGGCCATTATCAAAGGCAAACTCAATGTAGAAAGATAGGGCTGGCAGTAGCAGCGCCGCAGCAGCAGCGCTGGCGGTGTGGACACACACATGCATGCGAGCCGCAGCAGTTCGGCGAGGTAGCCGTCACGCGCAGGCGAGGTAAGCGGTGTGAACCAGGCGTCATTCATTCAACCACCTTCTTGAAAAGGTTGGCGTTGCGATATTTGCGCATATCCAAAAACCTGTTGATATCCAAGTCTTTCATAATGTTTAAAAGTAGGTGTGTTTCTCCTTCTGACCAGAAATGTGGGCTTTTCTTTTGTGCATGCATCTCTACCCCAGCCTTGCAAACTGTTGGCTAGTTGGTTTGTTTACAACGCACAGAGCTGACCGTAAACAGGCAAGAGGCCGTGTGTCGCAAACTGCGGTAAAAACCCCAGTTGAGACGCATATTCCGAATGCGCTGTATACATGTCCAAAGAATGCTCCTAAAACCCGAATAATATCGGCATATCCCATATGTCTTAATCGGAATAAGGCCTAATTCGGAATATCCAAACGGAATATGCTGTTTACATGACCTGTATCAAATTCGGAATATTGTCATATTCGGAATAATAGTGGAAAATTAGTGTGCATGTAAACATAGTCAGTGTTAGTTAATATACCATTATTATACAGCACAAAACAGGCTGAGCACAGCCCTTGACCTTTCCCTTCACAAACGGGCGAGGGAAAGACTTTGTCAAATACGATAGCAGGGGTTGTTTAAATTGTTCCCGCGTTTATGCTCTCAGTATTTCTTCAGCTTGCAGGAGCAGGGGAATTTCTCTTTTTTTATTAACAGCTAATTATGCAAATTCAAATTAACCAGCAGTTTGTCTGCTTCACAAATACCCTGCAGCTCTCTGTCTCACAGAAAATCAGTTTCATTTAGGGTTTTTATATCTTTCTTTTGACAATATCAAGTGCACTAATAATGAAGTAATATTTCATTTTATTTATTTATTTTCATATTCTGACCTGTAACGGATGGCCATTTTTTGATGTTACACAACTGTGCTTTAAAATACTGATTATATTCATTGTGATTCACTGACATCAAAGTGCATATCACCTAAGATACACAGTGTGCCATTTTATTTGGATTATTAGGGTGCAGTACATTCCCTGAGAGATTCCCTCATACGTGATACTTGGCGTATCTCCGTGGCACAGTGCATTTGGACTGTGCTGCGCACACACACCCTCCAAGGAGACACTGGCAATAACTCACTTTGTCAAGCGACCAGCCTTCTTCAAACATGGCCCCTCCTCACGCAAGCCAGAGATGTCAAGTCAGCAGTTTGGTCACACAAAGCTAATCGCACATTCCCTTCATGCAATAGTGTCAGGGAGTAGCCTGCAGCTGCCGTGAATGTAATCTAGTTGTACTAGCTTTCATATTTTTTAAAGTATTACCTGCTTTTTTTTTCTTTTACAGCTTTTTATTAAAACATAATATGGGGGTGTGTTCTTGAGCCGTGGTTTGGGGGTGCAAGTGTGCAAGGTATTTTGGGTGTGCATGCTTTAACAGTCTTACTTCCTTTAACCAGTTTTCAACTACCCTTTAATGACACCCTTTAGAACAACTGGATCTACTCTCTGACCTGTGAGAAGAAAAACTACATGATCTGTCATTTTCCAGTTGGAACAGCCAATCAAAATACATACAAGAGATAGTGGAAAAAGTCAGGACTACTGGTAGGCTAAGTGTGTCAAGCCAGGGTTGCTACTTGCGACTGCCTTTGGGTTTGTGATTGAAATATTGTTGCAAACGCTAGCTAGCTAGCAAAAAACAGATGTAAGGAAGTACGACTTTAAAAGCTGTGAAGCTGAAAGATGTAAGCTTCACAGCTGAAAGATATTGTGCCAAAGAGACACTACAGCAGGGAATTCTGCACACTTCCAAAGAGACATTACAGCATGGAATTCTATACACTTCCAAAGAGACATTACAGCAGTGAATTATATACACTTCCAAAGAGACATTACAGCAGGGAATTCTAAACATTTCCAATGAGACATTACAGCAGGGAATTCTAAACATTTCCAATTAGACATTACAGCAGGGAATTCTGCACACTTCCAAAGAGACATTACAGCAGGGAATTCTGCACATTTCCAGTGAGACATTACAGCAGGGAATTCTGCACACTTCCAAAGAGACATTACAGCAGGGAATTCTGCACACTTCCAAAGAATTATTACAGCAGGGAATTTCTAGAACATACATAGTCACTTAACAGAGCCACAGAACAAATACATGTTTTATCATCAGATAAATTCCTTTTGAAGTGACAGTAATAAGAGAAAAGATTCTTATTCTTACAGATTCTCAATACAGATGTATTTACTAATGCACTACATTTTCAGAGGAAGAAGAGTCTCATTTTGCTCGCAGGGGTGTTGAGGGGATTTCCCTCTTTGTGTTGAATCTTTCTGTTATCTGTTTCCGTTCTCTTCTCTTTATCTCTTCTTTCAGGGGAGCGGTAGAACCCAGTGTTGTGAGCATCAGTCTCACACAGAAAATGTTCAACTCTGATAGCGTATCTGTGAAAAACCTCATAGATAGCTGTCAGAATTACGTGAGCATGTGTGTGTACACTCACTGGGAACACAGCAGGCATAATGGGCAGGTTTGAGTTTGGTTTTTTGGGTTTCTGAGAGGAGTACACATTTTCTGGATTTAGAAAATATAAGATTTATTTAATCTCACTTTGAATTATTAATCAAAAACAGGTCTTCCAGGAATTCTGTGAAACACCCAAATGGATGTATGATGTAAAACAGGTGTTTGGGCCTTTTTCACACCCTTCAACTACAAGTCCCCAGTCACTTACAGGGCTAGTTCACATTTACGCCTTTGGGTGTTTTAAATTCGACCAGAGAATTATTTCTGTGCCATGAGGAATATTTTAGGTACTAACAAAAGTTTCTTATGAGCATCTGGCTATAAAATGGCTGCTATAGGGGCATTTGGGGTTTGTAGTTTACAGGAATAAATAGCAGGAAACGAAGCAGCTTTGATGCTTTGTTTCCAGAGGCTGCACCTATTAACCAATTACTTTAATAGTGTTTATTCACGATTACAAACATAGATGTTCAGTTACACGCATAGTTTTTATATTATGCCTGTATGTTTTCCCTTGAGCACTGAGGTTGCATGCACCATAGGATATAGCCTAGTTCCAACCAAAAACTAAATTAAACATCGTTTTTGCGGAAGGATCAGGTAATATACACGGGTGCTACATCTGGAGGCTCACTGTGGCTGTAAAAGCTGCTTCAGAGTCACATGAAGTGCATTTCTCTGCTCAGACAGACCAAAAACCTGGCACGCCCCTACCCCAACCATTATTGAGGCCTCTGGTCATGGAAAACAATCAAATCGTGCGCTAAAACAGATTTAATAGCAAAAAAAAAAACTGAAAGTGAACTAGCCCTTTAATATCAAATCAGCCTTGTGCGGGGCTTTTTAGTGAATGGATTATCTGTCAATTACCGCTCAGTAGGAATGCCTTGGCACTGTAAATGTTGTTAAATATTAATACAAATTGGTATTCCTTTCCAAAATAAATATTTTATGCGGAATGTCGAAACGGTATTTCAGTAACATGATTTAGTGATTTCAAAGGAATGCAGATTGCGGTACAACGCTTTTAAACTGATATACAGTAATTTCATCAGTAATCGAGACAGTCCTAGTTTAGATTAGATTTGATATTTGTCTAAAAGTTTTTTGTCAGACAAATTGCCACAAAAAAGCACTTTATTTGTTTTTATTAGATGGTATACAGAAAGACTGTACATTAGGTGAGTGATGGTGGAATTGCACACGATACATGCAGCACAGTCACTCACAGCGTAAAAGACAGAAAAACGTGCGCTGTGACTGAGGGGTCTCTGAAACCCTCCGTTCTTCCTCTTTCAGCGGGTACCTTCACGCTGAAGGTCCAGGTGAAGGACGTCTGCAGCCGGCAGTCCCTGAGCCGGGCGGCGGTGGACGTGTTTGTGAACCACACGCGGACCGACTCGTCCCTCACGGGGGACGACGGCGCCGTCCTGCTCCAGGTGCCGTACCGGCTGGGCCTCGCCCTCACCGTCCTGGCCCGCAGGGACGGCTACGTCCCCGCGCCCCTGCCCTGGAGGACCACCAGAATGCCGGGTGAGCGCAGATCCCCTCCGACGGCCCGGCGGCGTCCGATGGGGGGAGGGGATCTGAGAACGTCAGGCGCCTGCTCAGGGTTTTAATGCAAGGCCCCGCACCGCCCGCTGTGGCTGACCTCATCCCTGACATTAGCCCTCAGCACCTGCTGTCATTATGACATCACACTGTGGATGTGTAACCGTGGTTACAGCGGAATAGAGAAAATTCTATTTTGAATGCTGCTTATATGACAGGCTATTGGATTTATGTGGCCATACTTATGCAAATATAGGAATGATCGTTGAAATAAAGTTCTCTGAAAGAAATTCGATTTCTTTTTTTGGATTTCACCACCAGTCAACTATCAACTCCCTTGTTTTTGTTCTAATAAATAAACCCAATAAAGAGATATCTCTGTCTTAAATGGCAGAACAAACACTTTACTGTGGGCAGTTTGTTTTTTCCTATTAAAAACTGTTGGACAAATTATGGCCACCCTCGTTCTCTCAAATGTGTTTCTAGAGATAAAACGTCCAGACAAGGATGCTGTAGTTCCGTCTCAGACAATATCTTTAATCCAATGTATTATCTTTCCGATATGAAATTGGTTTCCAGCAGGGCTTCGGGTCTGTGACGCGTTCTATGTTTCCTATGTGTGTGTGGGGGGGGGGGGGTTGCCCTGCGGAGGCCAGTGTGAGTCTGCAGTGAGCATTCATGGGGAGGGACTCATTGTTCCTTTGTTTAGCTGTATTGGATGCTGGGGGAGAGGTGGTACAGACACGTAGACCAGCGGCACCTCCCTTCCCTGCCGTCATACGAGTCATAGCAACACAAACCTGGGCTGAGGTCCCCACCTAGTGGCGCGTTTGTGCAAGTGCGGCCGTGTGTGTGGGTTCAGCTGTCTGTCGGGAGACCCAAAGCTTCCATTCTGACCGAGCTGGTGGAGACAGTCTGATGTGTGAACCTGTGAACCTTACCGCCATTTTCTCCCTGTCAATTGCAGTATTCTCCTCCGTGACACTGTCGCTGTTCCCTCATAACCAAGGCAACATCTGGCTGTTTGAAGATTCTGTGCTGATATCTGGCAAAGTATCTGGTACGTGTGTCATTTTAAGATGTGGTGCAGTATTTTGATATGTCTAAGTGTCCAGAGTGTCTAGTTTTGGATTCCTACTCCTAAGGTATGCTTGTCTGCTTCTCATTGGTCATGCCAGCAAATGAGGTCATTAAACGCTGGTACTGCGCTGTTTAATATTAATAATATTAGTTTAATATTAAGCTTTTGTTATAAATGCCCTCTGCATATTTTAGATACTGCGTCTCAGCCCAGCGTGCGGTTTCCCAAGAGCCTCCTGAATCTTCCGGACCAGAACAACATCTCCTCAGTGACAGCTTACCTGACAATGCCACAGCTGCCATCAGAGAAGGACCACCTCCTGTACACTGTGGGGATGAGGAAAGGTTATGAACACGCATGATTGTGTTTGTGTACGTGTGTGTGTGTGTGTATGCGTGTGCACATGCATGTGTGTGTGTGTGTGTATGATGTGTGATATGCATGTATGTATGTGTGTGTGTGTGTATGATGTGCATGTTTGTATAATATCCTCCTGTAGCAGGAAACCCCCAGAGCAGGTCTCCCTGGAGCAGGTCCCCCCAGAGCAGGTCTCCCTGGAGCAGGTCCCCCTAGAGCAGGTCTCCCTGGAGCAGGTCCCCCTAGAGCAGGTCCCCCTGGAGCAGGTCCCCCCAGAGCAGGTCCCCCTGGAGCAGGTTCCCCCAGAGCAGGTCTCCCTGAAGCAGATCCCCCTGGAGCAGGTCCCCCCAAATCAGGTCCCCCCCATTGTAGCAGGTCTTTGGCAGGCTGTGTGTGCCATTGCTGCTGTTGTGCTGTTCCCTCAGGCTCTGGAAGCTTGGAGCTGAGCCCGGTGGCAGCAGTCAGTGTTCAGCTCTACAGTGATGGGAGGGAGATTCAGGTGACCGGGCCAATCCAGATCACCCTGCCCCTGCCAGACCACACCCGCCTGCATCCCTCCAGTGCCGTGCCAGCCTGGACCTTTGACCTGAAGACAGGTGGGCACAGGACCTCGCTGAGGCCTTCTTCATATCTGCTGATGTGTTAAAGGATCAGGGGCTTTTTGTTTTCAGTTTGGAATGTGCAGTTTGGTGACACATCGCTGCAGTCTTGATTGGGGAGAGTGCAAGGAAGCATGTGACCCATATCTGAACCGTATGATGTCAGTATGAGCTTTGTAGCACACAGCAGCAGACTGGCTGGACATGAGTCAGAGGAAGACGCTGAATATGCAGCTTAAGAGGACTTGTAGGATCCTGATCTCTGGAGCACAGTGAGATGCTGTCATCCAGGCTGTTTAAAACCCACTTGTTCCACGGTGACCAATAGTGTATCAGCCTGGGAGCTGCCAACTGCCATCCATACACTAGAACAGTGCCTTAACAGATACCAGACCATGCAGCCCATCCATGCACTAGAACAGTGCCCTAAAAGATACCAGACCATAGATCCCATCCATGCGCTAGAACAAAGCCTTATCAGATACCAAACCATAGAGCCCATCCATGCGCAAGAACAGAGCCTTAACAGGCTGAGCCGTTAAAATGACCTCAGCTTTGACATTAGCTGCTCTGCTGTACCTGAAACTGTACAGCTGCTGTGCCACTCTACTAGCACAAGTGCATGTGCAGAAGGTCCAGAAATCTGATTGTAGTTATGCTAACATTCATAATGGTAAATCCCATGTTTCCGAATAAAAGGCTCACGTTATCCTTAAATGCAAGGTGTGATCCTTTGGTAAGTAAGACCACGTGGTTCTGTTTTTCCTCCCAGGTGCCTGGATAAAGCGAGGTTTAGGATTGGTCAAGCTGGAGGAGGATGGCTTGGTGTGGACCTATGAGGCGCCTCATCTGGGGTACTGGATCGCAGCACCCCTGCCCTCGCCCAGAGGTATGACCGGCGCTCGCTTCCTTCCACCCGGCTTCAGCTGGGGCTCGATAAGCTCCTTTCATGACATGTCATAACTTGGGTATGATTTTTGTCTGTTTGTTTTTCTTTTATGCAAAAGCTGTGAATTCCAGTAACCAGATTTCTGTTTGTGCAAATCTAGGTTACATGGGACATGGTACTACTGTGGACTTCATCTCATACCATACTTACCTTCTCATGGCCATCCTTGGAGGAACGCTAGTCATTGTTATTGGATTTTTAGCTGTGCTGTTATGTTACTGTAGGTAAGACATTATATTTCATTGTACTAAACATCAATGTCGTTTTTCTGGCCTCAAAGTACGTTGCTTTTCATAGAAGCATAAATGTTGATGTTTGACAAATGAAATTTAAACCTGAACTGCTTTCGGGACAAAATGTCTGTCTCCAGATCTCAGTGTTTGCCATTATGTCAAGCTTTTGCCAGTTTACTTTAAGTTATGTCTGTGAAGATGTTTTCCTACTGTAGTGTGATATGATATGAGCTGGTCTTCAGTTCTCATTTGTAGGCAGAACAGACAGTTCACAGAATAAGAAAGATCCTGAGCTCATGTCACACATGCACAGAAGGAGATGCCTAAACTGCTTCTGGTTTTTATCTCCAGAGGATGCATTTGTAAGCCAGAGAAGAAAGGAAGAAGGGGCACTAAGATGGCGGTTCTGAAGAGGGACCAGACCACCTCCACCAACGGCAACGGCAATGGCGAGGCCTCGTTCCGGTACGAGGATAGGTCTCGACCTCTGACCTCCCGCACCGGTGGCCAGAGGGACGACCTGGCCTCCTCCAGACACAAAAGCAACTTCAACATCTACGTGGAGGACGTGGGGCGCCCGTGTGCCAAGCTGTACGAGAATGTGGGGGGCCCAGACCGCGGCAGGCCCGCGCCCCCCCCGCTGTACGTCAACAGCAGCGAGGTGGTCAGGCCCGCGGAGACGGCCGAGCAGAAGAGGGCGCAGGCGGGACTGGGCGAGAACGTCTTCTTCCCCGAAAGGCTGGTCCACATTTACAGCCAGCCGGTGGCCATCCTCCAGGCGCCCGAGCTCTTCCACTCCGCTGAGCAGCTGACGGGCAGCAAGTCGGCCACCCTGCCCCGGAAGGGCCCGCAGGCGTACGACTCGCTGTCGGAGCCCGCGAACAAGGACAGCTTCACCCAGACCCTGCCCAAGATCCCGCTGCTGTCCCAGCAGCAGGACGGCGAGGAGCAGCAGGTCCTGCAGGGCCCCCAGGGCATGGCCTCCAACCCCGGGCCCTGGGGCCGCTACAGCAGCCTGCTGGAGTCCGTGTCCGTCCCGGGGACGCTCAACGAGGCGGCGGGAATGGGCCCCTTCCACAGCGAGCTCCAGGGCATCTCGGAGCAGACGCTGCTGGAGCTCTCCAAGGGCAAGCCCTCGCCGCACCCCCGGGCCTGGTTCGTCTCCCTGGAGGGCAAGCCCGTGGCCCAGGTGCGCCACTCCATCATCGACCTGCAGAAGAAGGTCCGGCCCACCGACAGCAACGACACCAGCCTGGACTCCGGCGTGGACATGAACGAGCACCAGCCGGGCCGCCGGGCGGAGCGCGACAGGACCTTCATCCGGAGCGCCGCGCACAGCCGGGCGCTGTACGGCGAGGACCCCGACCTGAGCAGCAGCGAGAGCGGCACCACCGCCGCCTGCACCCCCGAGGACCCCTCCCTGCGCAGCGTCCTGGACGGCAGCAGCGGGGCCATCCCCAACATCCCCGAGGAGAGGGACGGCGCCGACACGTCCAGCGCCCAGGAGGACAGCGAGTCCCGCTCCACCCCTCCCCCGCGGCGCCTCCGGAAGGTCCGGGACAAGAGCAGGGGCGAGAAGCACAAGAGCACCTGGCACCTGCGTGAGGAGAGGCCTCTGATGAAGCTGAATTAGGGCTGCGCCCCGTCCCGTCCCATCCCATCCCGTCCCGGAAGAAGCCCTCTCTTGTGTTCCTTTCTAATCCATTCATAGGAAAGATACAAAGAGCTCATGTTAGATATAAGTGAAAGGGGTAAGCCTGCCTGCCTGCCTACAGAAGATTTGCAAGTTCTGATTGATTGGCCCTTACTACGAAAAGCACTAAAGACACCCACAACACCAGCACTTCCCCATAAATAATGTTAATAAAGAATACTAGCACAACCCTGCAACAGTTTATTGCCCCCTGGTGGAGAGGAGGCTGTGAGCTGGGGAAATTCATCAGGGGTATTGGCTGCTCTACAGAACGCAAGCAGAAAGTGATCCTAATCAGACTGAACTAATTTCTTGGTGTGGAAACATTCAGACTGTGCATTTTCTTCAGCCCAGCTGAGACTGGCAGGTCAGTGATGTGATGAATCCCAACTCAACGTGCTGTTTCACAAGGCTCATCTGAAACGCCCTCGTACGTCAAACTGAGGCTTGCTATGTTTCAATCTGCTCCTTTGTATGCCTGGTGATTGTACAGAGGTGGTCTGTGTCGCTGTTACATCTTTGTCTAAATTTGAAAAAGCACATGTTGAAAATCAAACAGGTTTCAAGTTCCGCAGTGATCATGGTTTAGCCTTCTCTTTCATTCCGTTTGGATATCAGTGACTGAGGGTATGGCCTGTTTGCATTTGTCTTTAGCACCAGGAAATAAGCCGTCCTCCAAAAGTGTTGCATATACAGGAATACATGTTTATAATATGAAACGTAATTCATTCCGATACTGTTTGTCATACCTGCTGGCAGTGGGATACAAAAGCTAACAATATTTAGTAATTACACTGTATGTTCCTAAAGCACACAGCACAGTCTGAACCTGTGAAATATGGATTCACGATACTGCGTGGTTAGCTGGATAAGGAACTGAATAAGCTGTGAGCAAATCTGATCTTCTGGCCTGTAAAAAAAAAACAGCTTGAGTTCACCTAGAATATGGGCGAGTGTGCATTCCATCATTTTCTGGGTTTTAATGTGAACACTTCATCTGTTTGCAGCAGAGATCCAATCCTTTCTGCTGAAATAAATGACCAGGTTCCTTCACAATTATCTGCATTGTTGTAAAAAGTAAAAGAAATGTGGGCCATGTTTGTATCAAACATGTTCCCATATGTAGCATTTTCCCTGACCTTTCTTTACCTGAATGTCTAACCTGTGTCATTTGGTTTTCACTTAGTGTTAATTGTGCTCAGACATATAGTAGTCCTGTGAGCTGTCACAGAAGAGTCGGTATTGGTTTACATATTTGTAGGTGAGGTGGGTCCAGGGACTTGTTTTTGATGATGAAAAGATGAAAATGTTTTATGAGGAGTATGTCACAGAAAAGAACCTGATTTTTCTGTGTGAAAACCGTCTGGGCATAGACTAACCCACATATAATGCACAAAATATGCTTGAATTGATACTGCTGGAAGCATCAGTCACTGTCTGCCAGACTGCAGGTCATGCAGTCCACCACAGACAGTCTGTAAAACCTGCTGGCCAGCAAAGATTGAACAAAAAAAATGAAGGTCTCAATTTTGGCATAAATGCTCCTATTCTATTGTAGTCCTTCATTTAAAAAACATTTAATAAAACAATTTTGGCTGTTAAAAAAGTTTCAGCGTTGCACAAAATTGGAGTAATAGTTTGGTTAATGGTGCAAATGGTGTTTTTTTTTTTTTTTTAATTATATTTGAAATTAGCCAACGATGATAAATGTGAAACATGAATTTGTCGATAAAACGTGGACCTTAAGCACTTCAATTTATAGTCACTGTAGACATTTTTTATAGCTGAAGACTGAGGCCATCCAGCCTTTCTATTTTCCTGTCTGTTTTTTTCCAAGTGTTAGTTACCTAATTTAGATTTTTGTAAATTATAAATGTATGGTAATAATAATGTAAATAGAATTGAGTAAGACAAAAACAAAAAAAAAAGCAATGGTGTTCTCCTGCCTTGCACAGTATTAAATTGGTCTGGTCCTGAATTCGTTTCTGGAAAATGAAAGAGCCAACAGCTATCCGTATTTATTAACATGTAATATATAGCCTTCCGATACATAACGTCATTTGAACATGGTCTCGTTAGTTACCCTTGATTGGCAGATTGTAGCGACACGTGCAGATTTATTTATTTCCAGCTTAATCTGTTGTTGTCTGAATAAAAAATGTTAATTAAATGCACAACCCTGAGCGAGACATCGCTGGGCTCACAGTGTGAACAGTTCTAAATCGCCTGCCGTGGATCGAAACGCTGTAGCGACCGCGTTGAATTCCATCGTCTTTTGTATATATCGATTACGTAGCGATTATAAACATGGAAAAACTTAGCAGTGGATCCCCGTTGGTTTGTATTGTAAAAGGGGGCACATGACACATTGAGTGCTGGAGGTGTGTTGGTGTCGAGATTCCCGTGCCGGGCGTGGCAGGGGTGCATGGGTGCATGTCTGCTGTTTGTGTGTACTGTACGTGCTCCACTCTCACCCCTCCCGTTATAAGGAGGCCCGTCTCTTGTTATGTGTACAATGCCAAACAGTTCATGGTCTGCCTTTTCTGTACCATTCTGAAATTTATTATGAATAAAGTTTCTTGTCAGAAAGATCTTGATTTGCAGCAGTTTAAACTTTAATGCTGTTTGTGTTTGTGTGAGTGAGTGAGAGAGACAGACTATATTGGCATTAACACCGCCAAAATCCAGGCCTGCCATTAAAAGTATTGATATCAAAATAACGCCAAGTTACGGTACTACAAACAATATAGACTATCTTGCCTCACTGAAATTAAATATGTATTCCAAAGCAATGCTACCCAATATTTCCTCAATTCTTTCAAGTCACTTGGCCCAATTGTCTTTTTTGATGGGGGCCCGGCACGGGCCTGCGACAGACTGATGGCAGCATTAAGCTAGGGCCCTATAGTTTCTGTGATAACAGAATAACAGACGGAATCGCGGAACTGAGAATGAAAAAAAGTTATAACACAGATTCCATAGGGCCCTACATTAAGTCAGTGCTAAAAGCTGACTGAAGATTTGAAAATATAACTACGTAATGTGAATGTTGTTATAAATAAGTCATTTAGTCAACACACATTTTAAAAAATCAACAACTATTTACAGCATAGCATAGTCTTACAAATAATCTGACGACAATGTACAGACTTGGAATGCTGTGTTTTCAACAACAACAAAATAAATTAAATTAAATTAAAATAAATAATATCAAAGTTTTTGCACTCTACAAAAAACTTGAAAAAAGTCCTGATTGGCTACTGATTCTTACAGCCTTGGAATGCTGGGCACATTTAAATAGGGATGGGAATCGCGAACCGGTTCCAAGTTCATTGGAATCGTATGGCTCCGAGCTTATCGATTCCGCTTATCGAAGCCAGCATGTTTTTACGATAGCTGCGCATTGCAAAACAATGACGTAACACCTTGGGGGAGGCACGCACGCAGGCAGCCTCTCTCAGGTGTTTATTTTGGACGGCAGCTGTCACAACAAATTTGATCCGGGCTGCCAGCCTTGATACATTCTGTTGCGATAAAGACAACTCAGCAATTTCTCTGGATTAACAGGTTATTTTCTATCCTGAAATGCGATCGTATTACGAAATGGCTACACATGTCATGTAACGTGCAAGTAGTTGGCTATCTCCCTGGATACGAAGTAAATGTTTTACCAATAAATAATAATAATAAATGCGATTTTATCCATGGAAATAGCTATACAAAAAGGCAAAATGTCATTTTTGCGATTGCCGTCGTAGATGTCAGAAGGAAATGTCACTGACAAAAAAAGAAGTTGCCTCTCTTTGCAGTGGTTTGGGCTGGAAACGAGCTGTAAGAGCGAGATATACACAACACTGCCTACTTATTGGCTACTAAATCTTACAACAATGTACAGCCTTGGAATGCTGGGTACATTTCAACAACAACAAAATATTTGTGTTACTGACTGTTTGGCTAGCTAGCTAAGTTAGCTAAATGACCACGTTGTCATGCACATCAATGTCACCAAGCTAACGTTATTAATAAACAAGTGAAGTCGTTATTTAGATGGCGATTAATACATCATGTAATGTTAAAATGTATCGAACGTTACATTCATGCTACTAGTATAACGTTACCTACACACTGCTTAAGTTAATATAAAAATAATGTACTTACCGACGAGATGAAGTGATAACACAGTTTGTAACGAGGTTAATTAGCCTACTAAAGAAATGGTGCCTTGCTAGGTACCGTTAGCTTGTGATAGTTGGAAGCATCAAGTGTTGAACGTCACTCTATGCACAATGAGGGTAAAGAACAGACCTGCTGTTTTCCTATAGTGCGTTCACGTTTTAACAGATGTCGCTGGTGAGCTTTCCAACCAAGCCGCCCCATTGTAACTGTAGTTTAAAAAACATATTAAAAATACGTAAAAAAAATAAATAATAATAATCCCCGATGCTTAGGCCCGGCGGGGGGTCAATTTAGGCCCGGCGGCCCGCCGGGCTTGCAATACACTGGCGGAAACCCTGCGAGAGTTTCCCTGAGTGATAGCCGGGAACGGTCAGCTCTCAGCCCGCTGCCTGCTGTGCGCTGACTCGGTGGGGGGGGGGCGACTACAGAATATAGCGATCACTTTTCAATAATGTGTAGTAAATGCAACGACTAGTTAGTGAAATCAAAGTCCTGTTGCAAATAGAATGGGCATTTTTATCTAGTGGCCATCCACAATGATATGAATCGATTTGAAGAAACATAATGGCTAACGAAGATAGAACTTATTATTTTTTTATTTTTACATTTTGCAATGCAGTGGCTCAAAGTTTGTTGGTGTGTGTAACTGGTGCCCCCCCCCCTCTGCCTGTGTAACGTTAGATAGAGGCTATGAGAACTCCACATGGAGCTGACTTTTTTTTTCCGAATCCGAATAATAACGAGCAACTTCGGGTAGAAGAAATATCTGTTTCCATCGCATTATTCGTGCTTTCCCGAATACAGTATTCGGATTCGGATACATCCCTAGTAAACTGTTTTCCCTGAGGAATAAACACAAATAGATATGTAAACCTTGTATAAGCTGTTGTCAAAGAGGTTTCAAAGCAGCAAATAAAACTACAGAGCAGCAAACAAAAATGGTTACAAACCCTCTTTAAACTGTTTTCATAATTGATTCATGAGAGAAAATACTGTCAACTTTGGATTCACAAGAGAAAATGAAAAAGCAGTCCAAATGGTAACACCAAAGATGCCTTTGAGGACAATTGAAATGTTTTGTGGTTTATCGCTGGCAGCGCAATCTCTCTGACCCTTTCACTGAAAGAGCCAGTTTTTTAGAGCTAGTGCTTTGTTAGAAAGTTTACCTCCATCCAGTTCCATGAAAATCTTTTGGACTATCTCAAAGGTGTAGCGGAGGTCAGCAAAGTAGCTGAGGTTCAGGGCATACATCAGTCCGAACAGCATAGCAACAGCTAATGCTACATTATCCAGATCTTGCAACACCTTGAAGCCTTCAAGGACAATACCAATGTCCTCTGGTTCATCACTTGAAGCATGTTCTTTAAGAACATAAATCCCAACAGTGGTGTCTTCAATGGCCTCGTTGATGGAGTCTTCATCCATGCCCTGTACGAAACAGACAAAGGTAGGTAAATAAAGGTAAATAAGACCTATTAACCAAGCCCTATCAAGAAAAGAATAAATAAATATGAAATTGGGGAGGCATAGTGACAGTATAGATCTAGACATGGTTAGGTGAAAGTTAGAATGAAGGTAAATTTAGAGACAAGGACACGTAACTACAGTAGAACATTAATCAAACAAATACGTTTTTCAGCTGACGTTTAAATCACATGAACTGTTGTGGCCGCCATACTGCCAGTCAAACTTTGACCATCATATTGGCGACTGACTTTTGTTTTATTATCTTACGATTGCTTTACTCATGGCAGAGACCTGTGTAGCTGTTTAACAGACAAAATGAAAAGGTTGTCTGATCCGCACCACTTGCCATGAAGGTTGTTTCGTTCGCCCGATATGCGGCAAGCCCTTTGAGCATTTATTCCATGTCCTTGATATCAGACCTCTGTTTCCTCCACTAGTTCGGCCTTTGGCACAACTAGTTGGACATTTGGTCTCACTAATTTGGCATTTTGTCTTACTAGTTGAACAAAAACCCTTACTAGTCACTCCTTTTCAGCCATTAGTGGCACTTTTGTCCAACTACTTCCAACAGAAGCCTTACTAGTGACACTGAGTGCCGCACTAGTAGCACCAAAGTCCCAACTAGTCTGCTTTTTGATGGACTAGTGGCCCTCTGGCCCAAACTACTGACGCTGAAAGTCTTACTAGTTAACTAGTGAGGTGCAAAACGTCTGACATGTTACCTACTCAAGCACGTATTCACCTCACTAGTTAGGTCCAAAATGAGTCACTGGTTAACTAGTGACACTGATGTTTTCCCTCACTGGTTGACTAGTGGAAGGCATTTTGTCTCACTAGTTGGGCTCTATACCGAACATGTTGGACATTTTTCTTTCATGTTGGGCCTTTCTTTTAACTATCTGTGCCTCGCTCAGCACTAATGAGCAACTAGTGAGACTTTTGTTTAATATGTTGAGCTTTTTGTTGCACTAGTTGCCGTATTCATCTTACTAGTTTGACAAATGCTCACTGGTAAACGTGCGCAACTAGTTAACTACTGAAGAGGTAAAATTTCACTAGTTAACCTCTATGATAATTGAAGCACTTCACTACATAACTAGTTGCGCACATGTTTACTAGGGAGCATTTTTGTCAAACTAGTAAGATGAAAGCAGCAACTAGTTTGCCGAAAATGGCAAGTAGTGCGACAAAAAGCCCAACATGTTAAACAAATGTCTTACTAGTTATGCGCAGTTGCTCAATAGTGCTAATTGAGGTGCAGCTAGTTAAATGAAAGGCCCAACATGAAAGCGTGAAACATGAAAGACTAAAATAAAAGATGAGCAACAAAGAGTGAAAATGTAGACCTAGACCAAGTGAATAGTTACAAAAATGATGGATTGTAATAGAACAGCAGTAGTGGCCAGGACAGAGACAAAAAGAATGGTGACAGAACAGTTACTGAGCGTGTGAAGATATATAGGGCTGCAACTATGATTAATTTAACTGATTAATCTTCTGATTGTTTTCTTGATTATTCAAATAATTTGACTTTTTTTTTCAAATAATCAATGATGTGTTAAGTTAGTTTAACCAGCAACCAAGAAACATTGTATTAATTTTATAATGGTATGAAACAGAGAAGATTTTTAATAGATTATCAAAATTATAATCAATACATTTTCTATTAATCAATGAATAATTTCAGCCCAAGTGATCAAGTAGGAGAACAAGAGAAGAGTGGAAGATAAGGGAAAAAAGTAAGCACTGATTCATGTACATACCACATATTTCCGCACAAGGTTTTCTGGATCTTCACCCATGTAGATACAGACTCTCTTAATGATACACTCTCGTCCAGCATCTACATCATCACACTGAAAGGAAATTTTCTTGATTAGCGTCTTAATTCAGCCCTTGTGCTTTATTTTAAAGTCAACTACTGGTGTAAACTCTCATATGGGTACATATTTCTCTGAGAATATAACACCAGGGTTCCTACGATGGTACGAGCCTTGTTGTGAGCTCCAAATCATGTAGGAAGGAGATTGACAGGAAAGAGACAGAAAGAAAGAGGAGGTAGACAAATATATGAAGATAAGTAAGTAAAGAGAGGAAAGATTAAAACTGAGACAAAAAGATACACAAATAGTGGAAGGAGAAAGATGAAAAATAAATGCACTCATGGCCTCCCTGGCTTTCCGTACAATTTGTATGCCCTTCTTGCCAATAAATTATGTGGCAACTAAAACATTCTACAATTTTCCATAACCTTTCCACAATTCTAAAAATCTTAATATTTTCCATTTTCCAAACATTGTCAAAATTCTTAACGTTTCTAGGTTTTTCATGACTGTGGGACCTCTGTATCACTTACATCAGCCATTCGTGCAATGATTGTTTTGAGCCTTTCCCCTAGCTGTCCTCCTCTCTTTTGGAACATCAGGTTGTCAGAGTGGAGGTCCAGCTGAGACAGGAACTTGGATTGAAGTGGGACGGTGGTGATTCTTTTGAATTCAGCATTGATCTGAAAACAGGTAAAAAGCACAAAGGAATCAAGTTCAAATGGTAAACATCAGGGAGAAAGCCACCATCACACATACAGCAGACCAGGAAAGTCTAGCAGGGAGATAAAGCACAGACGCATAATATACAATCAGGCATATTACCAGTTAGCCAGTGTACCCAAGACGTTCCTTATATCAACAGCAAATCCAAGATGAAAAACCCAGCATGAGATAAGCCTGACCTCACTGACTTCAAACAGAGCAGGCCATCTTGCTATGAAATCCTCCACCATTGGTACATCGCGAACGACTTTATGTCTTCTGTGCGGCAAAGTCTTTTCCATCTTGAGTTTCACAACCGCTCTGTTGTTCCTCTTCTTTACATCTAAGAGTAGAGCTTTCTGCATTGCCTCCAGACTCTCCTCAGTTTCTGCTGATGGGTATGTTGGGCAAAAATTCACCTCCGCTCTCTTCGCCTTTTTGACACCAAAGGCTGCACTGTGCTTTCCTGCAGGTTTGTTTTTTAAAGAGTTCACTCACCTCTGGGCAGCCGTATTCTCAGGTGTGTGCGGTAGTTAGATAGTTTATATTTTAAACTGGTCTTCCATCCGCCACATCCAGTGCAGGACCCCTTCTCAGTTAAACATGGATGCGTCTTGATAAGACTCTGGGCTACCTGTTCCATCTCCTTATCACTAACATAGACTTTATACTGCACAATTTCCTGCACTAAACTATCAAGGATGGCTGACTTCAACTTGGGATCTGGAATAAGTACAGTGCCATTTTGAATATAAGCTAAACTTGCCTGCTGAAGTTTTAATTCAGCATCGTAAGAGAACTTAGGCATATGAAAAACAGCAGGCCAAGAGGACCGTGAGCTCGTAGACTCACTCGATGACAGTATATCTGTATCCACAGATCCACCTGACAGGGACGAAGAGTCTTTTACAGAGGAAGGACTAAATGCTTGGGGTTCTGGATTGAGAACAGTAGACCGCTCATCATGCTGCATAGTGGTGGGCCTTGACATATCAATGACTTTAAGAGTACCTTTGTCTTCTATTCTGAAATTGAGGTAAGGTTAAGGAACTCATTTCCAAACAAGGAATCCTTAAATTGAAGTGTAAAATTGCCCTGAAGTCCACACTGTTTCTTCACTTCAACCATAAGGTCATCAACAGATGCAGGGAGTCCATGGGAGAGAGTCAACCACTGAGAACTGCCATCAATCAAGATGATCTTAAGGATCACAGGAGTCCCCATCTTTAAAGCCGTTGCACACACACACACAAAAAAAAATTATTAGATTTCAAATTCAGTGGTAAAAGCCTACTTTTCAATTACTGAGTGCAGCAGGTATGCAAATTTATAATAAAAAAAAATGTTTGATAAAACAAGGCCTAATACTTATAAAATTGAATTTCAGACATTTTAAGACTTTTTAAGGACCTGCAGACAACTTTTATTTCAATATGCCTTTTCGAAGTCACCATGCAGGCTGATCCAATCTTGTAGTCAACTAGTGGATACGTATCAAGGAGTTCACTGAGTGCCACGAGAGTGAATGTTCCTGTGGGTGCTGGGCTGAGTTCGAAGGCTCTATAATGCTCTCTGTACCAACCACAGAGCTCTTTAACAATGTAGAACACACTCTCATGTAAAATGCAGATTTGGTCAATTTCACTACATTCAGGCAATCCACTTGCTTCTCTGTGGGCCAGTATCATTCCCTTCCTATAGGTTATGCCCTTGGTTGTCACACACTGTGCAAGGTGAACCTCAGGTGTGTCAGAGAACTTTTGCCTTATGACTTGTGCTATCTCCTCTTTGAGTATATCTACTGGTAGAGTGGATACAGTCGAGACCTCTAGGTCAGACTTGCTCAGACATGGAGAGCTCAGATGGTAAGCAATCATCATCTGATGCTTTGAGGCTAATGAGAGGGGCACATTCTTGAAGCAGCTTGTATGTCTGATAACCTGCTTAAAAAAGCTATGTTTAGCCTCAAAGCGCATTGTCCACCGCCCGACAACTGGACCAAACAGCCTAATCATCTGGGAGTAGTGCTCCAAATAATGGTGTTTTGGTAGCAGCTTGATGTCAAGGAACAACTCTTTGTATCTCTGCCTGTGCTCTATGATTTTACTTTCTAAAAAAGCCAGCGAGTCATCACTATGCACAGGGGCAACAACAAGCTCTGTGATGTCCTTCAGGTCCATGAGAACAAGCCACGTAGGCTCGTCTTCAGGTACAAGTGATCCAACCAAAAAAGGTTGAGCGTTTCCCCCAGAGACTGTAAAAAATATGGACACAGCTACTGTGACGTCACCCATTGACTCTCCGTGGGAGCTAGCATATCACTGCAGCTTGCCAGTGAGCTAGGTAGACTATCCGTGGTTAGCTCACCTATTAGCAATATGAACCACAGGGGAAGAACATCGACTACACTGATAGTCATTCAATCAGAAATGTGTAGGCTACTGGTGATTTGACTAGGCTAATTTTCATATAACTGTCTGATAGACCTGCTGTTAACTGAGTAAGTTAACGTTGTAGGTTTTCGCCGCAGTCAGTTAATGAGCCAGTAACTGCTACTCATCGCCGTTTCTGGTGTTCACTTGCTGGGTGACGCTAGCTGACCGATCGTTCGCAAGTCACTTTTTACCGAATAAAAATTAACGCTGTCAGCGGTGATTAACAAATCTACCAAGTATTTTAATAACTGATCTGCAGGCGTGTAAATATGACAACGCACTTTGTACAGCAAGTTTCCCACCTGGTGCATGAAGACAAAAATAATGTACATTGAATTTCTAATTATTATTAGGCTATTATTTTTTCTTGTAGATCATCAAAACCAATGGAGAAAAGCCAATATACCCAAGGAGCCCCCAGGACCGATTCTGAGAACCACTGTCTTAAATGCTCTCGTCGGTCTCTTAAATGCTAAAAACATGTTCCTTTCTAAATGCCAGTCTTACAAAGATGGTTAATTTCGTTAAATTCTGTGCGTGTGATTTCATCGTGTGTTGTATGTTATCCAGCAAATAAACCTTAAGACTCTTAATTCGCTTCGTGAAACTGAAAATTTTGCAGAGTTTATCCCAAAATCGGGATTATATTAGCTTTGTCACATGCGTGAAGCATGGCCCAGGTAGACATTTACGGAATGTACACAACTGACAAGCCGTCAAACACGTTTGACAGATTGAATATTTACCAGTTAGGGTTAGCTAGCTAGTCAAATGGCTTGGTAGCCGAAGTTGCGAACTGTTTTAGCATAGGCCAAATATAGCAAGCTGATTACGCTTTCTGCCAACTAATTATTTGGTTAAGTAGGCTAAAGGAAATAGTAAAAATGACTCGGCTACCGAAAATCTTCAGAGGAGGATTATTTTATGGTCGTCTAGTGCAGGTGTAAATAGCACACGCCATAATGAAATCACTACGAAATGGGATGCCTGCATTTTCTGACTTCGCACAGGTGGACCGTGGTCGGAGCCGCAATGTCAAGGTGAAGAGGCGCCACCGCCCACCCCAGTGACCATAGACTGTAGCCCCTACTGTAGCTTAGTCCTCCGCAGTAATCAGGAAGTGACGCAAACTGTACCTCATTGGTCCACAACAAATATTATAACAGTGCCCAAATTACACAATAAATCATGAAATCGACCCATGGACAGTCATAAGACGAATAAAATACACATATTGTGACTATTTGTTCTCATGAGAAAAAATTATTGACTTTGTATTTTGACCGCATTTGTACCGTAGACTTACATGGAAACCGGATATGAAAACACCTATACTGGAGCCAACCGTAGTGGCGCTAGTGAGCAACCAGGAACAACAAGACCAGGAAATGAGCTTCAAAAACGAAGTCTGGTTTTGGCCGCTTGGTTTCCCCCCATTGTTTTTCTGCTGGAGAAACTTTGTGACACTACATGAGGTTTGTTTGTCCTGTCAGCCCGTTCAGAATGGTATTGTTCAGGTCAACTAATGTGAAACACTTTCTGGATATAAGCACTGTTAAGCATTGAGCTAGCTCTACTGGGGTTATACCCTCAAAAACATCATGGGCAAGATCAGGTGGATAGCCAAAGATGACATGAAGATGAGACAGATTTTTTGTGAAGATGCATTCCTTTTTCACTCCACAACAACCTGTACCTGTATCTTGGAGGTACTAAAGACTGAACATGATTTACGAAAGTTACTGGAAAAGGATAACTGAAGTGGCATATTGTTTCATTATCGGACTATTGGAGAGAGGGACACATTCAGAAGGGGATTCGTACAGCCAAGTTCCCTTCTATTAACAATGACGATACTACCTTTAAAGCTAAGTGGGAATCTATTCTTATCAAATGCTGTATGGACTTAAAGTTATTAATGATTGAGGATGGTAAAAAAACAGAGAGAGGAGCTTAAAATTAAGATTACAGACATAGAATCCTCCCTTCCCATGTCACCTGAACAACAGATCCCTTTTCAGCTTAAACTCAAAGACGAGATCTGCAAATTAGAGATCTCAATTAGGGAACTCAAGGTGCGCAAGTTCAAGAGGGATTTGGAGGATTACCAACGTGGACAGGTATATCGTTGGGATCGGCCTCCACGCACACCCCGTTTCTCCCAAGATTCTGACCAACAGCAGCGACATTCCAGGAGGGTTTCCTTTAACATCACAGGTAGTGAGGATGAGAGGGGATCGAAAGCATCGACTGGCTAGGCCAATTTTCTTGGAGACCGACTGGCCATCTGTCCCACCTACCAGAACTGCAAATCCAAGACACGCGGGGGCAAGAGGAGATGCTCAACGCTCACACTGGAGACCGCCGGCACTGAGGAAACATTATCCTCAGCAGTGAACCTCTCTTTAGACTACTTGAATAATGAACAGTTGTCGGTTCTGTCTAAAGGTTTGTCTTTTGCCTTTTTACACATAACACCAGTTTATTTAACACCAGAATTGATCTGTTCTGTTTTTATTGTAACTTGCATCTTAAAATTGGGTATTATCAAAAATCTGGGTACACGCATAACTTTTCCAATCCTGGTTTGGTTCTTGGTCCTGATATTGATTCTGATACTGCTTCTGAACCTTACTCTGTTTTCAGACCTAAATCTCGATTTGCACCGATTGTATCCTGTCACGGTTTCTGTGCAGGTAGATCATTTTTCTGTGCCTGCACCGGCTCAGTGGTTAGCATTCCGATTAGCCACTCTGCTAATCGTTATTTTGGTGTGTGGGGACGATTAGTTCGAGCTTGCAGATTAGCCACTCGGCTAATCGTTATTTTTGGTTCCTGTGGGAGGATTGTTCCTGCTTGAACATTCCATGCATTCCTGCAGGGTTACCTCTGATCTGTTTCACCTGTGGGTTGCTCACATCTTCCGCTGATTACCAGCCACACCTGTGGCTGGGTATTTAAAGCGTCAGTAGGCAGTGGAACGGTGCTTGAGTGTAACGTGTTTTGCTCTAGCCAGTTCCCTGTCGTATTTCTGAGGAAGGTGTAAGGATTTTAAGAACAAAGAAATTTAAAAGAATTCTGACTTCAGTTTGTTTGTTTTTTTTGGAGAAAGGTATTAGGACGGTATATGTCCAGATTCTGAGGCTGGTGGTTTTAAGGGGTTATTGTGTCGCCGTTGGGGCACAAACCTTTCTGCCTCTTACTAACCAGTTTCCCCCCTGGTTTTAGTTGGCCTCAGAACTTCTGTTTGTTTTTTGAAAAGACATTTTCTTTCTCTCTGCTTCGGGTCGAAGTCGTTTTTTCTTTTCTTTTCCCTGTTCGTTTATTTTCTTTAGATACTCCTTCTTCCTCAGTTACCCGTTTAGGGGTTTATTCATTTTTTGGGATACGTCCCTTAGGAGTATAGCACCCCCTTCTTATTTCGTCTCTCACGAGACTCAGTGGTTACTGGAGTGCCCCTTTGGTAACTTATAGATCCCCTGTTTGGTCGCGTCTGGTCTTCACACTTCCCCTCCCTCACAGTATCCAATCCTTGTCTTATAGCCTTTACCAAGGCTTTTGATTTTGAGATTAATAAACTATTTGACGTTACTTCTAGATTTGGTTTTAAATCCAATTTGACTTATAAGGAACACATTGCTTTGGTTGAACTTTCAAAAAAGGATGACATTATTATTCGACCCGCAGACAAAGGTGGTGCTATTGTTGTTCTCTCCAGAGACCAATGTACTCTAGAGGCTAGATGACAATTAGACTCTAAATATTATGAAAAGCTCAGTGTTAACCCATTGTCTGATATGACGATGCGGTTTCATAACATTTTAAGAAATGCCAAGGACGCAAACTGGATTAATGACAATGACTTTAAATTTCTATTGGTTGAACATCCAACTTTGGCTGCTTTTTACTTACTTCCTAAAATACATAAGGAGGCTTTTGACAACCCTCCGGGTCGGCCTATTGTAGCTGGTAATGGAACGTTAATGGAACTGGCGTCTAAATATATTGATTTTTTTTATCAAACCTTTTGTTAGGAAACTTCCTCCTTTTATTGAAGATACAACTGATGTTCTCAATAACATTACAGGTTTGACTAATTTACAATATCATTTTCTTGTAACAATGGATGTCAAAAGTCTATATACTAATATCGGCCATGAGGAGGGGCTATCAGGAAGTTTGTGGGTCCCAGCTGCGTGGCACATCGTATCGTGTGAAGATGTCTGACTGCTTCAAGGTTCCGCCCAACCTGTCTGACAGCCAGCCCTCGCCGGTGCCGTATCCAGCTGCCTCCTCTACGGATGATGAAGATCTGCTCCTGGATCCGCACCTGCCTCCTTTGCCTCCTGCTATCCCTGCTGCCTTAGCGCCACCTGTTTCCCAGGGCGGTCCCTGCCATGAGATGTTCCGCCCTCCTGGCGGCTCTGGCATCTCCTCCTCCGAGGGTCTGGCCTCTGACTGTGTGGAGGCCGTGCGGCACGCCCCGCCCGCTCCGGCTGCGCCCGCCCTGTCGGCCTGTGACGGCCCTCGGTGGTCGTTACGCCCCTGGCGCCCGCCTTCATGGTTCCAGGACTATGTTGTTAATTTCTAGTTTTGTGTCTTTGCTGTTGATGTTGGGTTGTCCGGTGTTTATCCATTGGTGGGTGTTTTTGGTGGTGGGAAAGAAGGGTTGCGCCAGTACCGACCAGCGGTACGTGGTCATGTTAAGCTATCGCGGGTGTTGTTGGCTATATCACGTTGGGGGTACGTGGTCATGTTATGCTATTGCGGGTGTTGGCTATATCACGTTGGGGGTACGTGGTCATGTTAAGCTATCGCGAGTGTTGGCTATATCACGTTGGGGGTACGTGGTCATGTTATGCTATTGCGGGTGTTGGCTATATCACGTTGGGGGTACGTGGTCATGTTAAGCTATCGCGAGTGTTGGCTATATCACGTTGGGGGTACGTGGTCATGTTAAGCTATCGTGGGTGTTGGCTATATCACGTTGGGGGTACGTGGTCATGTTAAGCTATCGCGAGTGTTGGCTATATCACGTTGGGGGTACGTGGTCATGTTATGCTATTGCGGGTGTTGGCTATATCACGTTGGGGGTACGTGGTCATGTTAAGCTATCGCGAGTGTTGGCTATATCACGTTGGGGGTACGTGGTCATGTTAAGCTATCGCGGGTGTTGTTGGCTATATCACGTTGCGGGTACGTGGCGATGTTACTTCCTGGTGTGTGAGTAAAAGCCAGTCTGCCCGTGTCTCGGCTTTCTGTTAATGACACAGCTCCAACTGGCGCTACGCGTGCGATTTTTTTTACTACGCGGACAATACTTTTGGCACTAAACTGACGCCATAGATAACCTTCTATGAGAATATAAAAGGGGAATGACATGAATATATAATGTTAGCAGCATGAATAGAACAAGCACAACCTTAGAATAAAGACATAATACATTATAAGAAAGGTGTCAGATCTATTTCTTTGTTCAGTCCTGGCCTAACTGTGGCTTTTAGAGAATAAATCCAGAAGGATTCTCTTTGTAACAGGCGCTTTAACCTGTCCCCTCCCCGTTTGTTTAAAGTAACCACTTCGATGACACTAGCTTTGAGTGAATCTGCGCTGCCCTGTCCGGCCTCCTTATAATGCAGTGCCATTGGGTGGTTCTCGTTTGCCGTTCTTATGGCATATTTGTGTTCCGCTAATCGGTCCTTGAATCGCCTTTTTGTGCGTCCAATATGAAAACATCCACATTCGCATTTGAGCTGATAGATTACGTGATCAGTGTTACAGCTAGCAAAAGACCGCATATTGTAATTTGTCCCGTTGTGAACATCCAGAAATTTACAGGTTTCGGTTACATTGGGGCAGCGGGTACAATGCCCAAAGGGAAAAGTTCCGACTGGTCTAGCGAGCCAATTTTGAGTCTCTGGAGGGGAGAGGTGACTGCAGACCAGTGTGTCCCGTAGGGTAGGAGCGCGTCTAAAAGAAAATGCCGGTGGCTCAGGAAAAACCTCATTTAAGGCCGAATCGCTCTGTATAAGTTTCCAATTTCGTTTTAAAATATTTTTTATTTTGAATGCCTCAGTACTATATTGGGTGACAGAATAGACTTGATTCGGTTTGGGGGATCTGATACTTTTTTTCAACAGTTGTTTTCTATCCAGAGATTTGACTTTATGTAAGTGTTGGTTAAGGAGTCCCAATCTATATCCTCTTTATTTGAATCTTTCTTGCATTTCTCCAGCTTTTTCAATAAAATCCTCCTCCTGGTCACATACGACGTTATCTCTGAAATTGTCCAAATGGAATGTTGTCAATTAGGCTTGCGGGATGGAATCTGTCCGCCCTTAGGATAGTGTTACGATCCGTGCTTTTTCGAAAAATAGAGGTATGGAGTCGGCCCTCCTGATTCTTTATAATTTTAAGATCCTAAAAATGTATTTCTGTTTGACTGTATTCTATGCTCAGTTTCAGGTTTTCATTAATAGAATTGACATATTCATGAAAAAACAATAAATCTTGCTCAGTAGAGTCAAACAATAAAATAATATCATCAATATATCTGGCATACCAAACCATGTTTTTAAAGAAGGGATTGACAGGGTTAAGAATGAACCTTTCTTCCCGCAGTCCCAGGAGAAGGTTGGCATAATTTGGGGCGAAACAAGCTCCCATCGCAGTTCCTTTCACTTGCTTGTAAAGTTGATCCTGAAATAAAAAAACGTTGTTGTTGAGGGTCCATTCCATCAGTTCCAGTAAAAAATCAGTAGCGGGAGTATTCCCCTCTGTTCTATGATCAAGATAATATTTTAGGGCCTCCAGACCTTCACTGTGCACTTTATTACTGTACAACGATTCCACATCCATAGTGACAAGAAAAGAGGATCCAATATTCTCAAATTCAGCCAGTTTGTTCAACATGTGAGTTGTATCTTGGAGAAAAGAAGGCAATTCAGGCACTAATGGTTTAATATGAAAGTCAACGTACTTGGAGGTATGTTCAGCTAGGGTGTCGTTATTGCTGATTATGGGTCTTCCAGGGGGGTTGTGGAGATCGTAGAACGACGCCAGCCTAGGGGCAATAGGGAAAAGAAAATTAAATTCTTGGTTTGTGGTAATCCCATCCTCCTTAGCTCTTCCTAGGATTTCTCCCAATTCCTTTTTCATCTATTTTATAGGATTAGGTGAAAGAGGCAAATAATACTGGGGATTTTGTAATTGACAATTGGCTTCTTGCTCGTATTTGTCCCTGGCCCAGACAACAACTGCTCCTCCCTTATCAGCACTTTTAATAATTAGGTCTTGATTTTTAGACAGACATTTAATGGCCTCACTCTCTTTTTTGTTCAAATTTCTCCTCTTCTCTTCCTTCCTGTTTGCAAACATTTATTCCACATCATAGTTAACTTTTTTTATAAAAGCATTTAGACAGGCATTGTTACTCGCGGGATAAAAAGTGGACTTGGGTTTGAAACGGTAACTAGGGGGTGGATTTTTACTGGCTCCTAGACTAGTCATGGTACTGTGGGATTTAATTTATACCAGGCCTTAAGATCCATATTCCTATAAAACTTAAGCAAGTCTATTTTTGTTTGGAATTTGTTAGCGCTATGTCTGGGAGCAAAGGACAAACCTTTGGCCAGGGCCGAAGTGCAGGCATCAGAGTGGAGAGGCGGACAGGCTAATCACCATGTCGGATTGTAGCTCCAGGTACGTGGCCTCTGCTGGTATGATGGATCTGATTTTCCTCCTCCTCCCCCTGCTCATTTTCCGCTTTGTTGGGTTCGTCCCCTCAAAAAAAAATCCAAAGTGCTGGGCCTACTTGATTGCAAATTCGAGGGCTCTTCATCTTCGCTGGACAGGTTATAAACGTGTTTACTTTGAGAGCAGCCTATCATGTCTTTCAGGACTGTCAGCTTTGACCATGGCCATGTGCAAAATTTCACTGGGGCGTCGGGGAATACAAACCAGAGCAGGGGGAGCACGGATAGGGTACCTACACTACAAAGCTACATAAATGGCCTACATAAATAGAAAAATAATGTTGCTATAAAAAAATGTAGATATTGGGATATTTGTGTGATAACTTTTGAAATGAGAGGTTGGATATGGGGTGAGAGTGTGTGCTGTGTGTGTCTCATGCTTAAAGGTGCAGTCATTTTATCGCCGATATTTGATTGATATAACTACTTATGATATTTCTATCAGGAATAGTCAAGGGAATATTATGGTCAAAATAGTTGATATCCTTGTTTTTTTATTTTAAAAAAATGACTAATAATATCTGTCTGAATATATCTATTTAGGATCATTTTATTTCTACATTTATGTCTAGGTTCAGTAAGATAAATCTTTTTCCCAACTTTGTGCAAATTGTTATGTTTTAGAATTCACATTAGGTGAATTAGAAAGAACTAATTGGGATGGCAGGTATGCCAAGTTATGCCTTGGCGGGGGCATGCCCCATACCTATACAGCACTGAGAGTTTGGCACTTCTCAGGGTTTCCTACAGAAATAACTGCAATGACCACAGACTCTCAGACCTTAAAAACATTAATTTCTTTGATTTATGACCTCGTGCCAACAGACAGAATTCACAAACAACTTCACATGTCCACACAATAAGTCCCAAACTTAGGGGATTTTGCATTTTTTCCTCTTCTTTTTCCTGCCTGATTACATCATCACAAATGCTCCAAGCAACAAACAGTATGTTTCCCCATTGGACATTTAGCTACACCAGCCAATCAAAACACCACATATACATGCAAAAAAGACATATATATTTTTCACCAAGAAAATTCATGGCCATTGCGGCTACTTAGTTGGTGGCTCACTGTTAATGTCCTCACCTTGTGTATAAGGCTAACCACAAACTTTAACGCTATAGCTAACCTTTAACAGGTCACTTAAAATTAGTAGTAAAGAGAACAATTCCATTTTCAGACTTGACATCCTTGTAGATTTTTCTTAATCAATCGGATGTCTTTGGTAAGTCCCACCTTTGGCTGTTTGCAAGTCCCACCTGTGGACCAGCCTTGCATGGCTGTCTAATTGCCCTTAATAATGAGAAATCATGATGTAAATGCCCATGAGGAAAAAGAAGCCATCTTGTGGTGGTGCCACATGCGGAAGTATCAAATTGAATAGAATTTAATGGAACCACATGACCACGTTTCCCTTCTAGTTCTTATTGAGTTCATTGGTGATATGTGACAAGGAGTTAGAATGCTGCGCGCACGGATGATGTCATCAGAAGCGCGTGAGATGTGCTTCACGTTCTTAAGGTCATTTTCATTTAGATGGCACAGACTCACAGAGTGTACCTACACTCTCCAAAACTCTTCAAACCCTTCTTCACGAAGGTGTTTCAAATGCAATTCAGTTTTCTAATCCCCTGATGAGCATTTTGTAGATAGTACGCATCCCTCATTTGCTGCACTGATCATTCGTTTCCATGCAAAAAAAACCCCAAAACAAAAAAAAAACACCATCACTTATTAAGTCATGGATAAGCACCATGAGACTGCGGCACACTGGGATCATGAAGTTGTGACTTTGATGCTTTGGGACACATACTGCACAACCAAATTAGCTACACGTGCCACTCAATGGATATCAAGGGGCTTGCAGCTCTGCTTTTGTAAAAAAAATGCCTGTAGATCTCTCTGTACTCTAGATACATTAACTATCCAATAGGTGTCATGGTTTTGGCTGATACCACCAATTCTTTTCCTCCTGCGCCTTTTCTTCAGTTATTGCGGCCATTTAGTTTTCTTCTTTTCCTTGATTGAATTATACGCGTGCAAACCCCCTTTAACTATTTGCACCTGTTGGCTCTCTATTTAAACCCTTAGCAAGCCGATAAGCTTTGCTTCAGTGTCACTTGCGTTACACTAGAGCCAGTATTCTGTCATGTGTGGTGAGGTAAAAGAATTTGCGGTAGTGGATTGTTGTGGCTACAAAGTTAGCACAACAATCTTTAGCTTTATGGGTTGTTGGCAACAAGTTAGTGCCACAACCTAAAACTCGGAATTCTTCTTTGGTGTTACTTTTTCAGCCTCGGTTCGAGGTCTGTTTTCTTTAAGTTACCCCGTTTTCTGCACAGGCAGTTTTGTTTTATTTTCAGAAGGTTCATACTCCTTTTGTTTGTTACCCAGTACGTGGGTTGTTTAGAGCTTTTCTTTGGGATACTCTCCCTTAGGAGTATTGTTTTTCTTTTCGTTCTTTTTACCCTGTCCTTTTGTCTCTTTTGAGAATTAGCGGTTATTCTACCTCTGGTGAATAGCTTCAAGAACCCCTGTTCAGTCACGGTTGGTCTCCCAAAGTCCCCATTCCCTCACAATAGGGCCTCCAAAAACACAAATCACAGTATTAAACCATCTATCCATGTGATCAGGTGAACAATGTTTGTGTGTGTGCATGTGTGTGTGTGTGTATGAGGGTGTGTATGTTGTGTGTGTGCATGTGTGTTTGTGTACTGTATGTGTGTTTGTGTGTGCGTGTGTGTATGTGTGTGTGCGCACGTGCGTGTGTGTATGAGGGTGTGTATGTTGTATGTGTCCGTGTGTGTGTGTGCATGTGTGTGTGTGTGTGTGTGTGTACTGTATGTGTGTTCATACATGCGTGTGTGTGTGTATGTGTGTACGTGTGTGTGTGTGCATGTGTGTGTGTGTACTGTATGTGTGTTCATACGTGCGTGTGTGTGTGTATGTGTGTACGTGTGTGTGTGCACGTGCGTGTGTGTATGAGGGTGTGTATGTTGTATGTGTGTCCGTGTGTGTATGTGCATGTGTGTGTGTGTGTATGTGTCCGTGTGTGTGTGTGTGTGCATGTGTGTGTGTGTACTGTATGTGTGTTCATGTGTTCGTGTGTGTGTGTATGTGTGTACGTGTGTGTGCGCACGTGCGTGCATGTGTGTGTATGGCTGGGGCCTGGCATGCTGTGTGGTAATATACTCTGAGGCCGTGTGCATCACTGTGCTGTGTGTGTGCTCTGTGTACAAGAACAACAAGCATCTTCAGTGCATCTCCCAGGGTATTTCTTGAAATTACATCTCCATCCTCATGCTAAATAGATTAAAAAAACAAAACCATTATGTACCATGCCAGGATCTGGAAATGGTATCATTTTTTCTTAAAACTATCAGATCTGTGATATACTGTTTGAAATACTGTAAACACAAAAAAATTAACTGAGATCTGAATCTTATATCACAAAGGTGTGATTGAGATTGTGATTGATGTCTCTCTCCATTGTGACATCAATCTAATTAAAAAACGTAAAAAATGTTTTCAGCGTACAAAAATGCCTAGTTACTCACACATACAAGACATACACTGTCTATAACTCATTCATTCAAACTGGCAAAATCTAGGCCTGCCATTAAAGGTATTGATATCAAAATGACGACAAGTTATTGTGCTGCAAACAATATAGGCTATCTTGCCTCACCAAAATTAAATAAGCTGCATTTCAAAGCAATGCTACCCAATGTTTCCTCAATTGTTTAAGTCACTTGGCCTTGTGTTTAGACCATGAAGACCCAGAAGGTATTAAACACCTGGCAATCATGTATAAACCAGTCTATAAACATCTGTAAAGAAATCTCAACTAGATGAAGCCACATACTCAGTAGTCAATGAAGTCAGAATCAGTATTACTCAGATTGTGGTTATTGTTTGACAGCTTGACAGTTGCTTTTGCAATCAAATGTCTATGAATGCACATTAACTTGTACAATGAGACAATGATCTTAGATAATTGTACAATATTGTTTCACAATGTATGGCCTTGGGTTGATTAAATTAACACTATTTCCAAAAATGAAACTCTCAAGCTCATTTTGGCTGATGCTCAATGGATTTTTATTAATTTCCAATCCAACACTAATCTAATAGACATAAATGAGCCCTGCCATTTAATAGAAGAGTACAGCAGCCTTATTAAGAAGTCCTCTGGCTTGATGTTTGCTGATCTGTAACCCATGCAAAGAGAACAGCATAGAACAGCAATCATACTTTAAATTTACCTTCTTTAAATTTGATTTTCGCACAACTTTTTTATTTTATTTTCATTTGGTAAGGCATAATGAGTTGCAACAATCAAAACAAACCAAGAAAAAGTTAATAAAGATCTGTTGGGAAAACCCCTTCTGTTTTGAACTTGCAGGCAGAACCACAGACACGCTGTCAGAGACAGCTTGGTCTTCAGTGTCCTTGCCCTCTCGGTCGGTTGTGATGAATAAGGCGATTGTCAGAATGTTTCAATTCACTCTATGTCTGAATGTTTTGGATTGTTGTAATTGGACTTAATTACCCATGTCTTTTAATGTCTGAGATGTTGTGCATTACAAAGGGCTGTAACACTTACTGATGATCGTACAGGGCCACCCTCCTTCCCTTTGGGTTTGTGATTTTTATTAACTGAAAAAGGAATGTAAATTCTTTATATACCACACGTCTCATGTGGATTCTATTGTTCAGTGCTATTGGCCAAAGTAAAAGAACCTACTATGATTGCGTAAGATATAACAGACCAGGCATTAAAGGGCTTCTTGGCTGTTCTGTTCATTCCTTACAATATGGCATAGTATTTGGCAGTTTTTGGCTTTGAGCACGGGTGAAGACAATACCAACCAAACAAGTATCACAAGAAAGGTCAAAAACCTCTATGGCAGATGCTAGATAAACAAGTAATTCAAGCACAATCCTGATCCCTTTAATGTTGGGCACACCTTGGGGTCCAAAATTTAAAGGAGGCGAAATGGATGAGGAAATAGAGTTTTAAGAGTGGCTCAGAACTCAAAGAGTAATGCTGGAAATGCAGCTTTAAACTGAAATTCAGAAAGTATATGTATGTGCTCAATTCAACTGAATTTTATTTGTATAGCACATTTTAGAGAACTGTCACAAGGCTCTGTCACATCAGCTCACTCTGTCATAGGCTATTCAGCTCACTCTGTCATAGGCTATTCAGCTCACTCTATCATAGGCTGTTCAGCTCACTCTGTCATAGGCTATTCAGCTCACTCTGTCATAGGCTATTCAGCTCACTCTATCATAGGCTATTCAGCTCACTCTGTCATAGGCTATTCAGCTCACTCTATCATAGGCTATTCAGCTCACTCTATCATAGGTTATTCAGCTCACTCTATCATAGGCTATTCAGCTCACTCTGTCATAGGCTGTTCAGCTCATTCTATCATAGGCTATTCAGTTCAGTCTGTCATAGTTTATTTGGCTCACTCTATCATAGGCTATTCAGTTCAATCCATCATAGGCCATCCAGCTCACTCTACCATAGGCTATTCTGTTTACTTTGTTGTCATTGCTTAAGCATTTAAAATTTGTCTTTTTGAATGTTTAGCCATTTTTTTCAGCAGTTGAACACTGTTAAGTATGATGCATTGTTGAAATAATGGCATAAACTTCATCCCATAATTTTACTATATGAGTGCTGCAATTCCTTGATCCTGGCCTCCAGGATGGCAAACATGCAAATGACAAATAACCTTCCAGACTGTCTAAAAAAGAAAACAAACAGTCAATGACTGGAAATGGCACATAACAAACGTACAGACATCATAATAGCAAACCCTACACCAAAACCTATGAACAAAACCAGTCAGTTAAGAACTGGAGCTAATAAATAAGTTAGTGTAAACACAAACATAGCATATTACATAAGGGCTGTAACTGATTATGAGGAAGTGAATGGGCAGGGCATAATGAAAGTGTGAGATGGTCCAAAGTCCAAAAGTATGAATCTGGGAGTGTTTCAAACTCAAACACCATTTTAAAGACGGGCGAGAAAGAAGAGGGAGTAAAAGAAGGAATAAAACTGAAAAAAAACAGAGTAAGTAGCCTGTTGTGGAGTGGGATGGGGAGAATATAAACTAAAGGTGAAGAGGTGTGAGGAGGAACGGGAATCTTCTAGTATAATTGCATTAACACGCCTAATTCAGCAAAACAGGAAACTGACAATAAAATGGCGGTTTGGGTGCAATTGGCTTCTTTCTTTTTTCAAATTTTTCATTTGGGACCAAAAGTAATTAAAAAATAATTTTAAAGAATTATGTTTTACTTCAGTTTAAAAAAATATTTTATGATAATTTTACCTTGTGAGATATGGCGGTAGTCACAGCCCTAGTAATTTGATTAAAAGAGAAGGCTACATTTTGACACCTGTAACACCTGTAACATTGAATAACATTCCAAACTTTTTTGTCAAACAGTAGTAGTTTTGTCTAACAGACACTGATTTTGAAATGAATAACATAGAAAAAACTGTTTTGTTGGACATGATGAGCCTTGTGTGGACAGTCTTCACTTTGTGAAAAGGAAAGTCAGAATTTTGTTTTCTCTTTAATAAAGCAGTTTGGATTTGTGCAGAATATAGAAATGTAAAATTTGGGCAGAATGTACAGAACGTGGCATGTTACTATTACAGTTTTTGTGTTATTATGAAGGCTATTCAGCTCGCTCTGTCGTAGGCTATTTAGCTCACTCTATCATAGGCTATTCAGCTTGCTCTGTCATAGGCTATTCAACTCACTTTGTCAAGCTATTCAGCTCACTTTGTCATAGGCGATTCAGCTCACTCTGTCATAGGCTATTCAGTTCACTTTGTCATAGGCTATTCAGCTCACTTTGTCATGGGCTATTCAGCTCACTCTATCATAGGCTATTCAGCTCACTCTGTCATAGGCTATTCAGCTCACTCTATCATCGACTGTTCAGCTCACACTGTCATAGGCTATTCAGCTCACTTTGTCATAGGCTATTCAGCTCACCTTGTCATAGGCTATTCTGTTTATTCTGTTGTCATTGCTAAAACACTATAATCTGTCCCTTTAAATGTTCAGCTATTTTTTCTGCAGTTGAACATTGTTAAATATGATATATTGTTGAAATAATGGCATACATTTCATTAAATAATTTTACTATATGAGTGCCTAAATTCCTTGATCCTGGCCACCACAAGATTGTCTCCCACACACCCTACTATTCACACACTACAGTATTTGTGTTATTATGATACACACCCTGCTATTCACACACTACAGTATTTCTGTTATTATGATACACACCCTGCTATTCACACACTACAGTATTTCTGTTATTATGATACACACCCTGCTATTCACACACTACAGTATTTCTGTTATTATGATACACACCCTGCTATTCACACACTACAGTATTTGTGTTATTATAATACAGATCCTGCTATTCACACACTACCATATTTCTTTTATTATGATACACACCCTGATATTCACATACTACCATATTTCTGTTATTACAATGCACATCCATCTACTTACTCTCCCGCATTCATGATTTTTATGTTTTAAAGAGTAACAGAAGGAACATCTGGCAATATCCAGGAATGAACCCCCAAAAACAAGCAGTGAGGTAAACTCCCGGATAGGAAGAAAAAACACTCAAGCGATGGCCAGAAAAAATAAATCTCAGGAGGAATTCAGCTGCATTCTTACACATTTTGATATTTGAATATTCTTCAGGGTTGATGTACGGATATTAATTTAACCGTGAAACTAGATGAAAAATTGAAAAATATCAACGTCTCCTGAGTTGAAAGCAAATTTTGCCACAGCACAAACTTTTCTGGGGGGTTCAGGCCTGGTAAAGCCATTGTAAAGCATCTTTGTGACAGCATCGTCACCAGCACAATAGTTTTTCCTTTCACTGATGATAGTGTCTTCTACAGGCTATAATTATTATGACATGTTAGCTGTCAACTCCAAGAATTCTTAAGAGTGACTTTTAAATGATAACAGAAAAATAATTAAAAACAGAGGGGTACCCTTTTTAATGCACATAAAAACTCAGTCCCCTACACGTTTCCTCCCTAGTATTTTTGACATGTTGAAAAGCTAACTTGGCAGTGGAGTTTGGAAGAGGCAACACATGCTGGCATTTTCTCATTCGCCAATGCGTGAGCGTTGGCTGGCCGCCTCTCCTGCTTTAATTATTTTTCTTGAAGCAATGGTACACAGTGGGGATAGTGAGGTTTGCGGGGGAGAGTCAATGGACGAAGAGGCGGGTGGAAGTTCTTGGAGTAGTGTTCAGGGGAATAAGAGGAAGCCATTCAGCAAGAGTGGCGCGGATAGCCCCAAAAGCAATGCCAAAGTTAGGAGAGTGGAGGGTGAGGAGTTTAAAGTATTGGTTTCAGTCAGACATAAGCAGTGATGATTCTAACCTGATGAGACTGACTAAACTAGCCGGAGAGATTGAAGATTGGTTATGTCAGCCACCCAGTCAGGCCGTTAGTGCCAGCCCCACTGCAGGGCTTCAGATGTTAGAGGTTAGGTCATGTGACTTCAGTGTGTAGAGAGGTGCTGCTGCAGGTGTAGGGGGAACCATGACTACTCAGTGTGGGGGAGGGGTTGGGTCTAATTGCAGTAATCATTGGGGGTGGGGGTGGGGGGGGGCACAGCGCAGTCTTTAGGTGATGTGTAATGCAACAGCAGGTACAGGAGATACAGGTACAAGGCTGTCAGTCAGGTATCACATGCTGAAGCTGTGAGGGAAGTCAGACAGGTGTGTGGTTCCACAGCACCTTCAATAAGGCAGGATGGGAGATCAATGAAGAGAACACACAGGCCTGTACACACAGGTGCCCCAGACAGACAACCTGGTACTTTGATGGTTGACAAGGTTGACAGTTTTTAGGTTTTCTGGCTAATGTAACTAACTGTTCTGCCCAAACTGATAGCCGCACAAAAATCACTGTGAATGCTGCGGGTGTGCATTTAGGGAGAACTGGAGTGACAGTGGAGGACTTGACCGGGTTGTTGACTCCAGCGATGGCACGTCCATCTCAAAGTGGTGATTGACAGTCTAGTTTACAACTGGAGTTTTTTAAACGTCTCTACTTGTGTTAGGTGGCCAACGGGCAGGAATTTTTAAAAATTTGCTTAAGAGTTGCCTGACCTTCTCTGCGTTGAAGAGACTTGGCTAACAGCACACCTACAGTTTGTCCTATCAGGGTATAGATCAGTGTGGAGGGACAGGCAGTTTGGTCAGGGAGGAGGGTGCTGCACCTTTGTGAATGATGGGTTATCATTTAGAGAGGTGGTTGTAAGCGCTGAGAGTGAATGAGTGGTGGAAGAGGTGTGGTTGGGTACAGGGGATACTGCTGTAGTGGTGAATTTTTATAACCAGACTTTGGACCTGTCCCTTCATTACCTTGAGGGAACACTCCAGCTTAGGGCTAATAAGATGATTTGGAGTGGAGATTTGAATTCCTATAATACACTTTGGGGTAGCGGGTTCACTAACAGAAATGGTGCTGTTATGGACAAATTTATGGTTAGCCTGGTATTGGTTTGCCTGAATGATGGGCGGGGTACACAGTCTAATGTCATTTTGGGGACGTCATCAGTGTTGGACTTTACCTTAGTGTGCAGCTCTATGGCTGGTGAGTGTGAATGGAGGTCTGGGAGGATTCAGCTGTAGGGAGTGACCGTTATCCAATACTGTGTAAAATAGGGGCAGAAGCATCTAGAGAGGAATGGGTGTCCCCGGGTAGATGGTGCTGGGAAGAAGGAGACTGGGAGGTGTTCAGTCAGGTCTGTGAAACTGGAGCAGCACAGATCCAGGTAGGGGGTGATATAGATGATTCAGCCTTGTCAGCTGCTGTCCCTTGGACTGAAGGGGGAAGGATGAGGAAGGTGGTGCTGTGGTGGTCACCGGAATGTTCTAAGGCTGTTTGAGCACGCAGCCATGCACTCTGGGTCCTGCACAGGAATCTTCCTCCAGACTGTGTGCTGGAGTATCAGAGGGCAAGAGCAGTGGCCAGGAGAGTCATCGAGGCAGCAAACAGGAAGTGCTGGAGGCAGTACTGCTCTCGGATAGGCCAGGGCACACAGGCTGGGGAGGTGTGGGGTATGATTGGGAAAATGACAGGGGTGTCTAAGGCCACTCACATTCCAGTTTTGGTGGATGGAGATTGTCTTGCAGGGAAAGCGAAGGCAGAGGTAATGAAAGCGATGTTCCCCATGGCCCACAGCTCGGAAAATTGGGGGGAGGACAGACTCGCTGACGAGCTGTTCTGAGCCAGTGGGGGAATGTATGTGAGAAGCGGACGGAGTTTGATAGTATTTTATGACAGCATAGGGTCTGGTAGGGAGGGAGGTTGGGCTGGCGAGGTGGTGTCTCCTGTTTCTCCCTGGTTATTCCCACTGCTTGTGGTTGGCATGGGACTGCTAGAATATGTACATCAGGTTGGGGAATCTATAAAAAAAGATTTTTTAATAGTTTCTGCCAGACATTTTGGTTTCATCATGTAGAAATGATCTGGTAGAACATGGCCAGCATCCTGCTATGCACACCAAAGGAGCGTAGCCTCCCCAGAAAGAAAAGCCTTCAGTCTAGTAGGGCCTCCAAAGACACAAACCACTGTATCACACCAACTATCCATGTGATCAGGTGAACATGGTGTGTGTGTGTGTGTGTGTGTGTGTGTGTATGTGTGTATGTTACATGTGTGTGTGTGTGTGTGTGTGTGTGTGGGGCTGGGGCCTGGCAGGCTGTGTGTTAATGTACTCTGAGGCTGTGTGCATCAGTGTGCTGTGTGTGTCCTCTGCATACAACAACAGTGAGCTTCTTCAGTGCGTCGACCAGTGAATTTCTTTGAAATTGCTCCTCCATCCTCAAGATAAATTGAATTTAATGAAACCATTATGTTCCAGCAGGAGCTGGAAATGGCCAAAAGTATCAGAGTATTTTTTGATTACTATCAAATCTCTGAGTTTGTTGGAAAACTGTAAACACAAAGCAGATGTATTCTGCCACCTGGTGGCCTTGTGATACTACTGCAAGTGATTGAACTCTGGAGGTTGAGTTTCAAGGCAGAAGTTGACAGGTTCTCAAGAGTTCACTGAACTGAAAGTAAATTACAATGGGAAAAAATGTAGAGAATCATCAATGCTGTGCCTCACCTTGTGTGCAAAATGCAATGGGGCCATCTTGTTTTTGGAATCCTTGAGTATAAATGACAGCACTGTTCTCTGCAAAAAATCTATTGCAAGTGAGATCAGAGTGATCATGCTGGCTTTTTAACATGGTTGGACAGTACTATCCTTTAGAAGTATGTGATTACAGTGTAACATCAATCAATGAAAAAGCAGCATAGACTATATAAAATCCCATCAATACATTAACTGTTCTTGATTGTTAAAACATTATCTGGATCATTTATGAAACAGCAGTTTACAGCCATATCTCCTACAATGCTGAACAATTGGCTTTAAGGCACAGGGAGTTCGGTTTAAATCTCACTGTTGCAGTTGAAATGTCTGGTTTGGCAGGATGTTTTTTTGAACACATTGACAGGAGCATATTTAAAGCAGATGTGAGGTGGTGTCACCTCTCACGCACTGATTTCTGTGGGTTAATTGTCCCTGATGAGGGGCAGGTGTGTGAGTGCTATGGTGAGGTGATGGCACCTCACACGCATTGGCTCGGAGTTAACTGTCTCTGATGAGGGTCAGGTGTGGGAGTCCTATATCTAGCCCCTGGTTTCTGGAGTTCAGCGCAGACTCATTGTTGGTCATGCTCTTGGTGTGCAGGGGTGTACGAATCCACAGAAGTTACTGCATCGATCCTATCTGCGAGATTTGACCACCATTTAGTTTTGTCATGCTCTAGGTGTGTAGGGGTGTAAGAATCCGCAGAAGTTACCGCATCGATCCTATCTGCGAGATTTGACCACCGTTTAGTTTCTTCTCTGAGCTAATTAATTCTTAGCGCTGTGGAGGACATTTTGCCCTCGTCTCTTTAGTTTTCCTTTTCCGACCCGCCAGGCTGCGAGTGTCATTTCCTGTTGCAAGTTACTCCACTCCGTTTTCCAAGGGGGGTTTTACTTTCTGGGTAGCTACGCTGCGGCGGTGTTTGGTTTTTTAGTTTTCTGAGTCCACGGACAGAAGATTCAGTGAGTAGAGAGTGAGGGAGCGATTATTTAGCGCTCTTTATTATTTGGAGTGTCCCCCGTCCCTTTCAATCGCTTGGTGGTTTTTGTGGTTACCCCTCGGGGATAACTTTTAGATCCCCTCGGTCCACAATTGCGTCCCACCTTCCACTACCGCGACAACAGTAGGTCAACAGGACAATACCAGGTCAGAGAACAGTTTCTCACAGTAACAGGTTTTATTACAAGGAGCACCAGAGAGGTACACATGCCACAGCATGCAGAGGAATTTTCACAAGTTTGCTAATGCCACACGCCAGTACTTTTATTAACAGGAGCTAGCTTGTCTGAGTAAATGTTTCACTCTTGCAATTACATCAAACACCCATGCGATAGAGCCAGAACCATGACATGACCTTATGTTTAATCTTGATTCTTTGCTTAAAAAAACAAAAAACAAATATATCACCTTTTGGTATAACAACAAGCCTTCACATTAATAGCTTATTTTACTGTGCTTGGATGAGAAAAAGAAACATTTACCACATTTCAGCTTTGCACATATATATTTTGTAATGGAATAGAACAGAAAAGCTGTTTTTCATGCTGGAGGAAGACCTTTCATGAGCAGCTCTGACATGCAGTCATACGAGTGCCCAAAGGGGGTCGCTAGAGAGCGATGAAACACAGATCCCTGTCTGACTGAACCCTCCCGTACCCTGGGCAACACAGGCACCAATCATGCATCGCCCTGTGGAGCTACTGGCCACAGTCGGCACTGGCACAGTCCGGATTCGACCCGAGGCCGTGAGGCTCATCCATGGACCTCAGCGTGGTGCCTTAACCGAATGAGCCATCCAGCAGCCCCAAGCCTACTTTCAATAAAATTACAACTTATCAGCATCCATAAGAAATGCAGACTACCATACAGAATGCCAAATACTATGTGCATTGATAGGACCCATTCAAAGCAGGAACATGAGGTAGACAGGAAATCATCAGGCCAGACGACATGTTCCCATTGTAACAGAATTTAGTACAATATCCAGGGCAATGCCCACTACACAGCATGCAGACATTCTCCAAAGACTCACTAAGTTGTCTCAGTCTTGATAGTAGTTTCTAAGCATCACACCTCATAAGGTCACATCTCACAGGAGAGTCATCGAGGCAGGAGAGGTATGGGGTATGATTAGGAAAATGCCAGGGGTGTCTAAGGGGCTTTTGTTTGAGTGACTTGAAACAGTTTAGGAAACATTGGATAGCATTGCTTTTGAATACAGCTTCTTTAATTTTGGTGAGGCAAGATAGCCTATATTGTTTGTAGTACAGTAACTTGGCATCATTTTGATCTCAATACTTTTAATGGCAGGCCTAGATTTTGCCAGTTTTAATGAATGACTTTGTGCTTTGTATGTGTGAGTAACCTGGCATTTTTGTATGTTGAAAACATGTTTTTCATGAGATTACAATATACACCAGTGAGATACACACTACACAGCATGCAGAGGAATTCAATTAAATGACAACTTATCAGCATCCATAAGAAATGCTAAGTGCCATACAGAATGCCAAATAATCTCTGAATTATTAAGAACCATTCAATTTGTACATTACGATAGACAGGAAATCATCAGGCCAGATGACATTTTCCCACTTTAACAGACTTTGTGCATCAGGGAAATACCCACTACACAGCATGCAGAGGAATTCTCCAAAGACTCACTAAGTTGTCTTAGTGAGTTGTTGTTGTCTGGTTGTCTCACAAGTTGCCTTGATAGTCGTTTCTAAGCATCACACCTCATATGGTCAGGCCTAGGCAGAAGTGGCCAGGAGTGCATACAGAAATACAGAAACATACACTTACCTTCACTACCTTAAGCCTCCAAGCAGCTGTACACTGCAGAGCACAGTCTGAAGTGCATTAATCACTGCAGGTTTCCCACTGAATCTACAGGAACTGAGGCGGAGCAGTGAAAGAATGGGCAGTGATTCACTATGTGCACTCATATAGACATGAAAGCTGTTTTTCTGATAGATCAAACATTGTCTGGATTATTTGCAAAACATTTTAGTTTACAGCCATATCTGCTGCAATTACTATGACATAAGAACACTTATGTAGTTGTGGAAATTACTGAGTTTTGGTCTGATGGGCACTTCCTCGCTTGACCCAGAATCCAATGTTTGGGCTGTGACAAAGGCCGATAACAGAATAAGCATAGCAAATGTATGAAGCAGTAATGTTCTGAGAGCTAGCCTTGAAACAGCTTGTCACTAGATGGATTACAGGAGCTTTCTCTGGTCAGAGCGTCACAGGCATCAGCATGAAGATTAGCTTTTAGTGTATTACTGTTGCTTTACGAGTGTCATCAAATTGTCATTGTTGCAGACATCATAAATGGTTGCACGGTTTCAGCAAGAACAGGGACACTGATGTTTCTAATTCTTAAGGGACCTTCTATGTTGTGTAAAATTCAGCCCTCCTCAATTTTCATTGGCTCATTGTGGCCATATAAATAGCTTTATCAAAATTCTGTGAATAACTTTTGGTCAGCACCAGCTGTAGATCATACTTACCGATTTTGGTGGTCATCGGATGAACGCCCTAGGACTAGTTCGCAAAAGTAGGCTTGGCGAATAATTCAAAATGGCGGAAAATCTATTATGACGCGTTTTAACGGTAATGGGTGCATTGGAATCGGCATGACCCAAGGAATCAGCGGAAACAATCCGCACAACTCTAGGACAAACGGTTCAAAAGTTATAAGCAATAATGTACCTTGAAGTTTAGCCTGTTGGTGGCGCTACAGAGTTGGCTGGATTGACCCCAAATTCGAGGCCTGGATACATTGGACTGTCCTTTATCAATGTGCCAAATTTCATAAAAAGTTACCAATGGGTTCTATGGGCTGCCATAGACTCGCATTGCAGAAATAATAATACTAACGATTACAATAGGTGCCCTGCACCTTCGGTGCTTGGCCCCTAAATACAAATATACCAGAGGAGACGGGTCAGAGCTGTTTTGGCAGCATGAGGGGGACCTACACAATATTATGTAGGTGGTTTTAATGTTGTGGCTGATCAGGGTATATCTGCAGAGATATGTCTGAAGTAATACAAATTGATTGAACAGGGGATGCTGGGAATCCCTCAGAATGGACTGGGATCCTATCTGATAATGCTGGGAAGGGCCAGCTGTATCAGATGATCCTGCCAGCTAATTTTACAATGTTGGCCAGTCTACTCTTGCACTAACAATTTAGGTTACCAAACCAGCAGATCATATTAAAGGTTAAAAGAGATTCAATAAAAGACTTAAAAAACATAGTCATCAGCATCGTGTCCACCTTGAAACTTCGGAGTAATAACTATTAAATGGGGAAAGGAGGTGCTCATGCAACATTGAACAGGTAATTGAAATAAAAGGTTATTGTTGTATGTATTCATATAATAATTTTCTCTCATCCTTCTGAGACAAAGACATCCATGTCTGTCCTCTGTGGAAGATGTGACGTGTCTAGTTGTATTTTCAAGCCTTCATGATAGCTTAATTGTCTCTGTGTCTATAATGTATAATGGTCTTTGTGGCAAGCGAGTGCCACCCCTCCTGTTTAAACACACACTCACGGGAGACAGTTGTTTCCGTAATCAGCACTTCCGTGCTCTTTTATTTACAGATGCGTCTTTTACAGACAATTTCATACAACCACGACGGTTCCGCAGCCGTCTTGTCATCAGCCCCTCCCTCGCTCCAGCTTCCGGTCTTCCTTTTAAAAACCCCAGGCTCACTGTTGAAAGCAATCAGAGGCAATCAGCGCAATTAAACAATTAACAATTATCGGCGCTGATTACCTCCAGCTGACAGTTGTGACGAAGGATCCGAGAGCCGCTCCTCTCACACTCTCTCTCTGTGCAGCCGACGCTCAAACCACGCCCACCCCACCACAGTCTCCATGTTCTTGGACCTGGTGGTCTTTCCGGTGTAAAACGTTTACTGTGTATTTTTTTAAATTGTTGTCATAAGTAAAACTGCACTTTTTTTACTTATTAGCATTATTAATAACAGATTGTTTTATTGTTTTTTAAATTTTATTTAGTTTGTATTTTTATACATTTTTATTACTATGTATATTATAACACAAAAAATATTGAAAAAATGTCATTTTGAAATTTTTTCCCTGGGTCTCAGGAGGATAAAGCTTAGTTGCTGATATCATTTTAAAAAGCTCCCAAACTGCAGATCGCTCTCTGTTCCTGGCTAGTTCCATCTCTGCACAATGTCTCAGATTCTTAAAGCAGTCACTGTGACTCACTAGCTCACGACTGACACGAACTGCTTGCTCTACCCATGAAACCTGCTCCAAAGCCTTGCTTCCTTTTGAGTCAGTTACCAGAGCGGTCACATGGTTGTGTGTACCGAATGAAGCTTCGGACGCCATTGATCACGTGTTTATGGCAGAAACTAATCAAGCCTCGGCACACTGTTTCTAGTACGCTGTGGTGTTCTTCCTGACACACGCTCACGAGCTTCGGTTTCAAGGGTGACACCACTCCTTTTGAGATGTCTGTATAGTACATGCTCAGGGCCCATTTAATTTCTGCATTGCTTCCAGTCAAAAGTATGCTTTATTGTGTGTGTGTCTCTGTGTGTCTATGTGAGTGTTCAGTGTGTTCTCATGTTGTGTGTTTACAGGCTAATTTGGGTTGGAAGCCACTTGCGGTTCAGTCTGGTCTGATGTGTTCTCGTCTCCTTAGATAGGGGGCGCTGATTCTAAAATGAGTCTCTCAGAGGAGCCAGAGACCAAAGGAGGAACCCTCAGCACTGAGAGGAAGAGGTATAAATGCATGAATCAGATATATAATGTGCTGTGAGTAAGAGCTGCAGTAAAAGGATGAGTTTAACTGGAAGCTCTGTCTCCATGTGCTGTGAGTTAGAGCTGCAGTATGAGGATGAGTTTGACTGGAAGCTCTGTCTTCATGTTTTATTCACAGGGTCCAGGCAGAGAGGGCTGGGTCACCTGTACCCAGCTGTCTGTCTATGAAGAGCGATCATTCAATGGATAATCCAGTCCGATTCAGAGGAGACATCACTGGTGATCAAAGGCAATTAAACAGATTCAAATTGACTACACTGTTTATTTGTTCTTCAATTTTCTTCACTATGTGGACAGTTTTTATTAAGACACACACAGTTGTCTGTGACTGTATTATTGCACAGTCACATATAGATGGGTATATTATATCACATTCAGGTGTAGGTGAGGTGTATTGCATCATATTCACATGTGCTGTGAGTCAGAGCTGCAGTGAGAGGATGAGATTACCTGGAAGCTCTGTCTCCATGTGCTGTGTGTTAGAGCTGCAGTAAGAGGATGAGTTTACCTGGAAGCTCTGTCTCCATGTGCTGTGAGTTAGAGCTGCAGTAAGAGGATGAGATTACCTGGAAGCACTGTCTCCATGTGCTGTGAGTTTAAGCTGCAGTGAGAGGATGAGATTACCTGGAAGCTCTGTCTCCATGTGCTGTGAGTTTGAGCTGCAGTAAGAGGATGAGTTTACCTGGAAGCTCTATCTCCATGTGCTGTGTGTTAGAGCTGCAGTAAGAGGATGAGTTTACCTGGAAGCTCTGTCTCCATGTGCTGTGAGTTAGAACTGCAGTAAGAGGATGAGATTACCTGGAAGCTCTGTCTCCATGTGCTGTGAGTTTAAGCTGCAGTGAGAGCATGAGATTACCTGGAAGCTCTGTCTCCATGTGCTGTGAGTTAGAGCTGCAGTAAGAGGATGAGTTTAACTGGAAACACTGTCTCCATGTGCTGTGAGTTTAAGCTGCAGTGAGAGCATGAGATTACCTGGAAGCTCTGTCTCCATGTGCTGTGAGTTAGAGCTGCAGTAAGAGGATGAGTTTAACTGGAAGCTCTGTCTCCATGTGCTGTGTGTTAGAACTGCAGTATGAGGATGAGTTTGACTGGAAGCTCTGTCTTCATGTTTTATTCACAGGGTCCAGGCAGAGAGGGCTGGGTCACCTGTACCCAGCTGTCTGTCTATGAAGAGCGATCATTCAATGGATAATCCAGTCCGATTCAGAGGAGACATCACTGGAGATCAAAGGCAATTAAACAGATTCAAATTGACTCCACTGTTTATTTGTTCTTCAATTTTCTTCACTATGTGGACAGTTTTTATTAAGACACACAGTTGTCTGTGACTGTATTATTGCACAGTCACATATAGGTGGGTATATTATATCACATTCAGGTGTAGGTGAGGTGTATTGCATCATATTCACATGTGCTGTGAGTCAGAGCTGCAGTAAGAGGATGAGTTTACCTGGAAGCTCTGTCTCCATCTGCTGTGAGTTAGAGCTGCAGTAAGAGGATGAGTTTACCTGGAAGCTCTGTTTCCATGTGCTGTGAGTTTGAGCTGCAGTAAGAGGATGAGTTTAACTGGAAGCTCTGTCTCCATGTGCTGTGAGTTAGAGCTGCAGTAAGACGATGAGTTTACCTGGAAGCTCTGTCTCCATGTGCTGTGAGTTTGAGCTGCAGTAAGAGGATGAGTTTAACTGGAAGCTCTGTCTCCATGTGCTGTGAGTTAGAGCTGCAGTAAGAGGATGAGTTTAACTGGAAGCTCTGTCTCCATGTGCTGTGAGTTAGAGCTGCAGTAAGACGATGAGTTTACCTGGAAGCTCTGTCTCCATGTGCTGTGAGTTAGAGCTGCAGTAAGAGGATGAGTTTAACTGGAAGCTCTGTCTCCATGTGCTGTGAGTTAGAGCTGCAGTAAGACGATGAGTTTACCTGGAAGCTCTGTCTCCATGTGCTGTGAGTTTGAGCTGCAGTAAGAGGATGAGTTTAACTGGAAGCTCTGTCTCCATGTGCTGTGAGTTAGAGCTGCAGTAAGACGATGAGTTTACCTGGAAGCTCTGTCTCCATGTGCTGTGAGTTTGAGCTGCAGTAAGAGGATGAGTTTAACTGGAAGCTCTGTCTCCATGTGCTGTGAGTTAGAGCTGCAGTAAGACGATGAGTTTAACTGGAAGTTGTTTTTTTTTCATAGGATACAGTGGCCACTCGAGTCCCGCTCAAAGTGTCCCCATAAACAGGTGTGTGATCGCCTTTTTTTCTCTCAAATTTTTTTAAAGCTTTTTTTTTTTTTTCATACAGTACATTTCATCGGGGTGTATATAATGCATATTGAGATGGCAGGTATGCCATCCAGCCAAGGTACTCCTTTGTGGGGGATGTCTCATACCTATACAGCACAGAGAGTTTGGCACTTTTCAGGGTTCTCCACAGAAATAACCGCAACAGCCAGACTCTCAGCCCTTAAAATCATTAATTTCTGTACATTCTGAACCTATTTCGACAGACAGAATTTATAAACAACTTCACGTCCACACAATAAATGCCCAAACTTTGCATTTTCTTCTTCTTCCATCCAAAAATGCTCATAGCCCACTGTCACACGCCAATCGTGACACCCTGGGCAGGGAGAATGTGACAGTACCGGGGAACACCGTTTCTGTCACATGGAGAGAGAGAGCGCACACACACAAACACGAAATCAAATTAACGGACTACTTCACCCTTCCCCCTCACGGGTCACATGCTAAAATAACGAAGACAAAAGAAAGTAAAATGGCGTGACCCGCCTTCCCGGCCGGGTCCAGCTCCTCCAGCATCCCAGCTGAGGATTACTTCCTTCTTGACTTTCATGCTTAAAATAAAACAAAACGAAACTCATAACTGTGCTCTCGGTGTGAGCTCCCGGTCTCGGCCCCAAACTGCGGGGAGCAGCACACGCCTTTAAGCACCTGGGCTGATTTGCCAACGCAGCCCAGGTGCGTACGCTCTCTCCACCAGCCGGCGCAGCCCAATCCGCCTCTCAGGCGGACCAACTGCCACACCCACAAAGAATATGTCTCCCAATTGGACATTTTACAGACACCAGCCAATCCTTCAACAACACCAGCAAAAGCAAATTAAAATCTCACATACACACGCAAAATGGACATATCTTTTTACAAAATAAAATTTCTTGTCTCAACAGCAAGTCAGTTTGTGGCTCAGTGGTAAATGTTGCGATGGATCATTGAGTCACAGGCTCAAGTTCCACCTGAAGCAAATTCTTCATGTCTGACACATGCTCATTTGCTCACTAATAATTGTCTCAACTATTGCTTTTGCACCACATCTACCCCGTCTTTCACCCAACATATAGGCCCTCATTTACGAAACGAACGTACGACAGAAAACGGGGCGTGCGGTCATTTCCACGCTAAGCTCGGAATTTATAAATTTGGACGTGAGCGGAGGCTACGATCAAATCTCACGTCAGTCTCAACTCGTGTATGCAAGTTTTCATGTCAGTGTGGACTTGCGCTGCAGCATAGTAAATTTGGCTGAGTCGGATAATTGTTATTAGACCATATTCTGACTGACATCTAAGCATATGCAGCCACATATTCATCACTTAGAATATTTTGCCATAGGCTACATATTCTTATTTTGTAAAGGCCTACATCGACTGTGTCATATCCCTAACATAAATAGTTATTTTCAAATTGTTTGCAATTAACGGGGTTAACAGTTTTTTGGTGTAGGCTATGAGAATAATTTCTCTTTCATTTTGAGATAGCCTACTTGTTAGGCTACGCTACTGGTGACATAATTACAAGCAATTAGTTTAGGTGCTTATTCAGTCACCTATTTAAACAAGAGCTTTGACAGTCATCAAATCTCGGCAATGACAGATCCAGATCTGCTAGAAGACCTCTACGCGCCTGTAAGACGAAAACAAAACGAAAGTATGTTTATAACATCATTAAAATGAAGAAATAAATTAACCCTGCAACCGTGTAATTATTTAAATACTAGTAGCCTAGGCTATTAAATTGTTACCATTATCCGGCTCGGACACAGGTGGTGCGTCTGTGTCTTTTCCGCCACCTGTTATGCCCGAAATGGAAGGAGACCTGATAAGCGCGGACACTCGCTCCTCAGTCTGCATCAATGCAAGGCTGGAAGTTTGGTGGCGAGTTTGAGGTCTGACCATTTTTTCTTCACCTAAATGTAAAGAATTATGATATAAGCTAATTACTATTATATATATATAGTCTATACATATCACTGTTGTATAAATTAAATATTCCAACCTCAGCTGGAGTTCGATTGTCGACGGCAGTGATTTCCTTCCACACTGCATTTTTATGACTTCCTTCTATGCCACTTTTCAGGCTGCCAAATAGAATCTGAACCAATTAGTTCTATTTCTAGGTCAGAGAAATTTCTCTTCTTGGCCGTATTACGCTTCTCCGTGTCGTAAACTCTAGGGGCGAGGCCTCTAAACCGAGAATATATAGGGGCGTGATATTTAAATGACGATTGTTTTACAGTTCTTCCCAATCGTTTACTGAAACTATAGCTCAATTTCTCAAAACTCTAAACACAAAACTGAAAAGAGTTAGCCATTTTGGAAATACTCCAACAATCTCTTGCAAAATGAAACACTGCACTCAAAACCATGTTCTCTCTTCTCAAAACTGATTCTTTAAACCAAAACGATACTGTGACAAACAAGCCTGCCACAGGCCACCGAAGTGGCTTTCCTTGGGGCCCTCCAGCACAGAGACACAGGGAGAAGATGTTAAAACAGTCCACATTTATTTCACAAGGGTTTGGCAAGATGGTATAGCCAAATGAGCAGATGTTAAACCCTGTCATGACAGAGAGCTCCCCGTGTGAGTGGGGATGGCAGATTTAACCTGTGCGCAGTGATTACCTCACTACGCACAGGTGCAGCCACTCCTGTTCCTGGGTCCAATTAGCCTGGCCAATTATCTAATTCTTAACCAATTATCCAATTGGCCAGGTCTAATTAGCTTGACCCAGGGCAGGTGTGGCTGCTTAAACCAGCCATCCCCACACCACAGATACACACAGCTATCATATGAATGTCCCTTACAGAGCATCAATTAAACACTCGTGTGATATATTTTGGCTTCATGAGGCCATGTTACATATTCAAATGTGTAAAATAGTGTAGAAATAGTTTCCTTTTTCTCCTTTTTAAGGTTTAAGGTTTTTTTTTTTTTGGTTTTTTTGGTATGGTACATACAGTATAAAGACTGTTGACATATTGTAATACAATACTGTGAATATATCATATACAGTTTTTCTCAATTGTTTAACCGCGTTTCCTGAAACTATAGCTCAATTTCTCAAAACACTACACACAAAGCACAGCAACAGTTAACCTTTTGCCAAAACTACACAAATCTCTTGCAAAATGCATTCATATTCAAAACCATGTTCTCTCTTCTCAAAACTGACTTTTTCCATCAAAATGATTCACACAGGCCTCATATGAATAGGTCTTATTGAGCATTGATTTTACACTGGTGCGATAAATTTAAAAACACAACCATCAAAATACAATGTATGTATGTTCTGGCCTCATGAGGTCATGTTACATATTCAAGTGTATAAAATTGTGTAAAAATAGCTTATTTATTCTCCTTTTTTTAAGTTTTAGTTTTCTTTTCGAGTGGTCCCAAAATAGGCAGCAATTTTACAGTAAATATAAAGACTGTTGCCATGATACAATACAATAAATATATCATCATAAATAGTGCATTTGCTAGGTAAACCTAATTCAAATTCAGTACAGTACAGCAAAGTGTGTGAACTGTTATCACTTTGAGTTTTGTTGTTATTGTGTATGATACAATGCACATTTACTGTATTGTCCTGCCAATGAGGTCCAGTTGGGCTGCACTCACAACCCAGGTTCCATCATACAATCCAGTCATACTGAACATTGTTAAAAGTGTTTTTTCATTTTCCTTATCAGTGCAATTATGAGTTTTGCCAAAATAGATAACATTTGTGTCTTCTCAAAACTAGAACATGCTTAGACTGTGTCAGTCTGGACAATGGATGTAATGATCTGTTATCATATATGAAATCAATGAACAAATTCAAAAAGGTAATAAAGCAAATCTTTATTTGTTACTGTAAAATAAATCTTTGTTCAGCAGACTGCAAAAATAAAAATCGTAGTTTGTAGGCCTGCTGTAAAAAACAAAAAAACAAATACATGATCAACCAAAGTTGACCGTATTTCATTTGAAATATTAGCTCGTCTCCCTCTTCTTCGTCCACCTCGTCCACCTCATACACGTACACCCTCTACCTCTACCTCTACCTCTACCTCTACCTCTACCTCTACCTCTACCTCTACCTCTACCTCTACCTCTACCTCTACCTCTACCTCTACCTCTACCTCTACCTCTACCTCTACCTCTACCTCTACCTCTACCTCTACCTCTACCTCTACCTCTACCTCTACCTCTACCTCTCTGTGCTACGTGTTGCCCCATTGTTTTCCAAAACAATAGAGGTCACCGGAGGTCTCTTTTATGCTCTGACAGATAATTGAAAAACTTAGCCAATTGAGTTTGAGCAGGTGTGGCGTGAGTGAGACCAGTTGGTACTTAGAGTTTGGCATTTGAAGGCCAGTGTTTTCCATGTGAACAAACAAGTCTTGATTATGAAAATTGTGCTAAATGATGAGATTTTGTGTGTAGAGTTGTGCAAAAATGTGATTTAGAATTGCTATTTAAGTGAAAACAAAGGAATTGTGCTTAGAGTTTTGCAGAAATAGTCTAATAGTCTAAATAGAAAGTTTTCACCATCGTGTGCATAGTTCCAGTTTTAGTGTGTAAGCATTTGAGAGAAACTGTAAATGTTGCATTGACACAATCATTGTATCAGAATAGGATAGAATGCACATTTGTCTATCCAATGAGCTACAATTTGGCTAAACCTACAGTCTTTGGGCTAAACTCACAACCCAGCTCCCCAGAGTCATACTGTAAACTTATAGTTGATACTGCAACATTGTTAGAGTTCTGAGAATACACAAATGTTACTGTGGTGTGGGGATGGCTGGTTTAAGCAGCCACACCTGCCCTGGGTCAAGCTAATTAGACCTGGCCAATTGGTTAAGAATTAGATAATTGGCCAGGCTAATTGGACCCAGGAACAGGAGTGGCTGCACCTGTGCGTAGTGAGGTAATCACTGCGCACAGGTTAAATCTGCCATCCCCACCCACACAGGGGAGCTTCGGTCATGACTGTTTTAACATCTGCTCCTTGGCGTTAACATCTTGCCAAACCCTCGTTAATAAAATCTGGACTGTTGGAACATCATCTCCCTGTGTCTCTGTGCTGGAGGGCCCCAAAGAAAGCCACTTCGGTGGCCTGTGGCAGGCGTGTTTGTCACAGTGGCGCCCAACGTGGGGCCGCTCCGGCACAAGAAAGAGGCACAGGAGGGCCAGCCAGGAAGCACACTGGAGGAGGGACAGCTGAGGTGTTCCCGACAGGGCTTCGGGCGGATCCTCCAGGCCAAAAACGGGGAGCGGGAGATGACCATGGAGGGGAAGGAAGCGATCCTCAACTGGGACGCTGGGGAGCTGGACCTGGCCGTGAAGGCAGGTCAGCTACGGGCGGTGCACGAGAGGTGGTCGCGCCGTGAGCTGGACTTGGCCGGGAAGGCGGGTCAGCTACGGGCGGCGCACAAGCAGTGGCCGCGCCGTATTGCTTCCTTTCTTGTCTGTTGGTGGTTTTAGTTCGTTGTTTCGGCCTGGTTGGGTTGCCCGGAGCCCGTGAGGGGGAAAGCCTGCACCAGCCTTCCAGCAGTGCCGACTGGCGGCCACCACAGCCACGAGGGTTCCTGGTCCCCAGCGCCACAAGAAGGCCAGCCCACCAGCCCACCAGCCCAGCCACCCCACCACAGCCCCTGGAACAGCCCAAGCCGGTGACACCCCCACCAGCCAGCCGAGCAGCCCAGGACTCCCCGCGCTCCGAGAGGGAGGAGGGGGGAGGGCTGCCTCATCATCCGGGGGAGGGTCACGACTGTACTGGACTGTTCCGGGGCCCTTAAAGTGTTAAGGGCGCTTGGATTTTTTTTTTGGTGTTTTTGGTTTTTTTGTTGCTTGGTTGGAGTGCTGGGGGGGGAGTAGGCTTCGGCCAGGGATTCTCCCTGGCCTCAGTTTGGCGTTGGGGGTATGTGGTGTGGGGATGGCTGGTTTAAGCAGCCACACCTGCCCTGGGTCAAGCTAATTAGACCTGGCCAATTGGTTAAGAATTAGATAATTGGCCAGGCTAATTGGACCCAGGAACAGGAGTGGCTGCACCTGTGCGTAGTGAGGTAATCACTGCGCACAGGTTAAATCTGCCATCCCCACCCACACAGGGGAGCTTCGGTCATGACTGTTTTAACATCTGCTCCTTGGCGTTAACATCTTGCCAAACCCTCGTTAATAAAATCTGGACTGTTGGAACGTCATCTCCCTGTGTCTCTGTGCTGGAGGGCCCCAAAGAAAGCCACTTCGGTGGCCTGTGGCAGGCGTGTTTGTCACAGTTACCTATTTTGGCAAAGCTCATACAGTAATTGCACTAAAATGCAAGTAAAATGAAAAACATTACAGTAAGAAAATGTTTAGACTGTCTTTCTGGGGATGTAATGATGAAATCAGTGCACAAATACAAAAAGGTAACAAAGCAAATATTTACTAGCCAACACTATGTTGATTATGGTGGTCTCTTGCTCATCTGTAAATTTCCGGCCTCTGCCACCTCTTGCTGGTCGTCTTTCTATTCTGTGAAAAGTATATACAGTATAGGCTACACATATTTCATAAATGTAAGACAAAACAACATTACACTATGCATTTCTCTAAGCACTGTAAATATCCATAGAAACCATAAAGTTACATTACTGTAATTACTGTAGAGAGTATAGAAGACTACTGAAGTGGTTACTTACCTATTCTTATCTCTAAATGCCCAGATAGCTGAGGCTACCGTGAAGCGGCTCAAATTCGGCTGGACTCGCTGCCCAGCTTTGGTCATTGTTAGGCCATGATTGAGTACATGGTCAACCAAAGTTGCATGGATTTCATTAGAAATATTCCTTCCTCCTCTTCTTGCTCTCGCTCTCGCTCTTCCTCTTCCTCTTCCTCTTCCTCTTCCTCTCTGTCCTCCATGCTGCTCCATTTTTTCCCCCAACACAGTAGAGGTCACCAGAGGGCTCTTTTATGCTCTGACACATGATTGAACTCTTTTGAACAGGTGAGAAGTGAGTGAGACCAATTGGTAATTAGGGTGTGGCATTTTGAAGGCCAGTGTTTTCCAGGTGAACAAAGTGTGCTAAATGATGAGATTTGTGCTTACGGTTTTGCAAACGTGATTTAGAATTGCTATTTGAGTGAGAACAATGGAATTGTGCTTAGAGTTTAGAAGTCTGGAGTCTTGCTGTTGATACATGAGCTTCAAGTTTTCAGAATTGTGTGCATAGTTCCATTTTTTGTCTGTATACAATGGAGAAAAACTGTAAGCCGCCACATTTATCGCCCGATCATTCTTACGCTGTGATAGGAGAGATACGAACGTTTTATGAATCAACGTGGACCCAGTTGTAAGATGATTTCTGCGCGCGCATCTGCGCTGGTTTCTACGTTAGATTGATAAATGAGGGCCATAGACTGCATTATGACATACCATCTACACTTGGCCCTGTGTTTTTTTACAGTTTTTTTCAAATGTTTACACACTAAAACTGGAACTATGCACACGATAGTGAAAACTTGAAGCTCATGTGTCAACAACAAAGACTATTTCTGCAAAACTCTAAGCACAATTCCTTTGTTTTCACTCAAATAGCAATTCTAAATCACATTTTTGCACAACTCTACACACAAAATCTCATCATTTAGCACAATTTTTGTCTTGTTTGTTCACATGGAAAACACTGGCCTTCAAATGCCAAACTCTAAGTACCAATTGGTCTCACTCACGCCACACCTGCTCAAACTCAATTGGCTAAACTTTTCAATTATCTGCCAGAGCATAAAAGAGACCTCCGGTGACCTCTATTGTGTTGGAAAACAATGGAGCAACACGCAGCACAGAGAGGTGGAGGTGGAGGTGGAGGTGGAGGTGGAGGTGGAGGTGGAGGTGGAGGTGGAGGTGGAGGTGGAGGTGGAGGTGGAGGTGGACGAAGAGGGAGACAAGCTAATATTTCAAATGAAATAGATGCAACTTTGGTTGATCACGTATTTGTTTTTTGTTTTTTTTACAGCAGGCCTACAAACTACGATTTTTATTTTTGCAAAGATTTGTTTTACAGTAACAAATAAAGATTTGCTTTGTTACCTTTTTGAATTTGTTCATTGATTTCATATGTGATAACAGATCATCACATCCATTGTCCAGTCTAAGCATGTTCTAGTTTTGAGAAGACACAAATGTTATCTATTTTGGCAAAACTCATAATTGCACTGAAAAGGAAAATGAAAAAAACACTTCTAACAATTTTCAGTATGACTCATGATAGAAACTGGGTTGTGAGTGCAGCCCAACTGGACCTCACTGGCAGGACAATACAACAAATGTGCATTGTATCATACACAATAACAACAACACTCAAAGTGATAACACACTTTGCTGTACTGTACTGAATTAGAATTAGGTTTACCTAGCAAATGCACTATTTATATGATGATATATTTACTGTATTGTATCATGGCAACAGTCTTTATATTTACTGTAAAATTGCAGCCTATTCTGGGACCCCTCAAAAAGAAAACTAAAACTTAAAAAAAGGAGAAAAGATAAGCAATTTTTACACAATTTTATAACTTGAATATGTAACATGACCTCTTGACGCCAAAACATATATATAGTATTTTGATGGTTGTGTTTTTAAATTTATCACACCAGTATGAAATCAATGCTCAATAAGACCTATTCATATGAGGCCTGTGTGAATCATTTTGATGGAAAAGGTTTTTGAGAAGAGAGAACTTGGTTGTGAATGCATTTTTCATCTGCATCTGTGTAGTTTTAGCAAAAGGTTAACTGTTGCTATGCTTTGTGTGGAGTTTTGAGAAATTGAGCTATAGTTTCAGAAAACGTATTTGAACAATTGAGAAACTGTAATCTTACCATTTTAATCTTACCATTTCATTTAAACTTTGTGTCACATCAAAGTGTCGAATACCTCATGCAACACATTTTAATGAATGTACATAACTGCTGGTGAATACCTACAGGAAGCATATTCCTCCAGAAAACATATGTTTATACTTGCTTGTCAACTTCATTTTACTAAATGTACAAGTTTTCGTACATTTGCTACTTACAATACATACTGCATGTAAAATATATATTGTTCATACATACATAGAAAACTTCTTTATCCTCATGGGGACATTTCCCTCGCATCATGGTGCATTCACATTTACGAACAGACATTTGTTACGGTTCACTTGTATTATGGCCCATTTATTTGTCGTGTTCATTTATTATTGTGATGCAGCACACCTCTTCATGTGTTTATTTCACACTGATACAGAACACCTCTTCATTTGTTTATTTCACACTGATACAGCACACCTCTTCATGTGTTTATTTCACACTGATACAGCACACCTCTACATGTGTTTATTTCAGTCTCTCCTGCGCACTCTGATGAAGCTGAAGAAGGACGAAAAGCTGAAACTGTTTCAGAGCCATCTGAGTCAGGATTGCCCAGAATGCATAAAGAGTCTGCCTGAAGATCCTTCTGCACTGGTTAAGTTTATGAAGATGAAGGAATTGTTCAAAAGTCATCGAATTGATGATTACCCAGAATGCACTGAGAGACAGCAGGAGGATCCTGAGGTCCTGTACATAGTTGAAAAGATGCTGGAGACCTGTGGCAGTGAGAGGTCTCTGAAGATCACACTCCACATCCTGAGGAACATGAAGCAGAAGGATCTCGCTGATTCACTGGAAAGAGATGAGCACAGTAAGAGCTTTCTCTCATTGCTACTGTGTGTCCATTAGAATTCTGAAATGAGTTTACATAGCAAATCTAACAGTGATCAATGTTCTGATTTACAGCATCTACACTTTCATAATACTGTTTTACATTGACAATATTACATACTGTATATAAAAGGCCAAAAAATAACATTTGTTTTACAATTTAATTTATTAAAATATTGCCTCAAGCAGTGATTACAATGACAAGCAAATGAACAAGATGAAATGTCCTTGAGGGGGGTTTAAAGGCAAAATCTTGTGCTCAAATACCAATAACTAGTCCACTGTCCCATCAGACATACTGCCCTGAGTTTGTATCCAGGAATCAAACTCAGCAATCAGCATAAAAGTATTATACTATGAGGGCCTCACGCTGTAAAGAAGCTCGTTCCAAAAGCAAAAGCATGACCCTGCAACGGGGTGTTTGAGTCCTACTTGTGCGCCTGAAGATGCGCAAACTGAGAATATGATGACCTTTTTATCCTCCGACTACGTGGGTAGCACATAATTTGTGCTGCATCTGTTGTGTGGAAAATAGCACCTCCTGACATCAAGCGGGAGATCCACAAGTTCAGTTGGGAATAATCTGCATTGGTCGTGCTACATGCCAAAAATAAATATTTGTTGTTCATAATTATATTAACAGAAGCAGGATGAAATAAGTTACAAATTATGTTTTGGCATTCTGATCAAAAAGTATTTCTGCCACACAGACTATATGATGATAGAAAAAATAATAGATGACCCTAGAAGCGATTTCTGTTTTATTTACTCATGTGCAAGCTACAGTGGGGTAGGCAGAAACAAATTACTGGGCTGGCCTGTGAAAAAGTGTAGAGGCCGACTATCTAGAGTTTTTCAGAAAAAATTTTCCGCATGTGCTAGGCCCCGCTCCAGCGCTCTTTGGAGCTAATTCTACATATGAATTGTTAATACAAATAAATCAAACATTTTTTGCATATGCTGCCTCTTGTAGCCTATTTCCTTTTGCCGCTTTTAAACTTGTTTGGCGAACACTTTCACTCGAGATTTCATTGTTTTCTCAATGTAGCCTTGATCTTTACTGCATGAAGACATTTTGTTATTCTATGAGTAGTATTATTGATGGAAATTTTACAGGTCATAGAACAAGAATGAATGTGCATGTTTTGAATATGAAAGGATTTAATAGTAAACATGTTATGAATTTAAAAACAGGGATAATAACATTTCATCTGGGCTAGTGGAAATCCTTAAGAGTCCCCCCATGTATCAGACAGCAGTTTTAGTGACTATATTGTAGTAATATTGCCACGATGGCCATGAAAAATGTAGCTGTACAATTCTAGTTTACCATTGACGACTTGTTGTAGAGGACTGTTGTGATACTTTGTACAGTATCACAAACTAATTTGGAATGCACTTCTTTATACAGATGACAATACGGCAGTACTACTAGCCTTTTTTTACTGTGCACAGTACCATTTATTTATTTTTGATGTCGGTTTTAATTGGCTACAGAACGATGATGATGCACGCAGAAAGCAAATCAAATGCATTATCTTAACAAATCTAACGAGAAAGTAATATCTTGTTTTCAACTTTTCACCCAAAGTGCTTTCTCTTTGAATATCACAATGCTACCACTGGCTGTGTAAATATTATGATCAATAAACAGCACAAAAGTCGGACCAATATCTGCGTTTATAGAACGCAGTGTATTTTTTCTCCTGCAATGTGGCTCCTTTATCTGTGTAAAAAAACGCAGAAACCGAACGTTAATGTGACCTCTGAACCTGGGATAAAATACTGCGACCTCTGAACCTGGGATAAAATACTGTGACCTCTGAACCTGGGATAAAATATTGTGACCTCTGAACCTGGGATAAAATACTGTGACCTCTGACCCTGGGATAAAATACTGTGACCTCTGACCCTGGGATAAAATACTGTGACCTCTGAACCTGGGATAAAATACTGCGACCTCTGAACCTGGGATAAAATATTGTGACAAATGCAGGTCTGCCAGGTGAGAGGTGGCTGCGCCACCTGTAGTAGAGCAGTTAGGCTAACTCACTGGCAGGTTATATATATATATATATGTATAATTATAATTATACATATATATATATATTTCTTTATAAACTTGGAAATATATTGTGGGACAAGTAAGGATATGTTTGTTTTCTGAATCCAGCAGTTCCAACAGTTGACGCCCTTGTTAAAATGTTCAGAACTCTGAATACTGAACCAAGTGAAATTGCATGCTAGAACCTCTCACTTAACCTACATGTAAAATATATTTTATGTGATTTAATTTAATAATTATTATTGAAAATGAGAATTATCAATGAATTTGCTGAATTCATTGATAGGTCAGTCTACAGAAAACTGGTGGAATCAACGAACAAGTCAAAAGCTCTATATTACGTTTTTAGATTAGCTAATTGCATTTACTACAAAGCAGTCAAATAGATTAATGCGTTGATATCATACATTCTTTATTGAATGCAGGCTCACTACTTCTAAATGACACAACAGAAGACGTACAACAAAACATTAAACAACTGATTATGAAATGCCAGAAAAGAGAGAGAGAGACGGATATGCCAGACCTTGCCAAAGTGTTAACCACTTCCATCAAACCATTCAGTAACCCCTTGTGCCATTGTGGATGGGGTCATTGTCATCCTGGAAGAGACCACTCCCATCAGAATAAAAATGTTTCATCGTAGGAGAAAGGTGATCACTCACATTAACTTTGCATTGATTTGCAGTGACCCTTCCCTTTAAGGGGTCAAGTGGACCAAGCCCACACAGCATAACAGAGCCACCAGACCCCCTCACTGTAGGGGTCAAGCATTCAGGCCTGTATGGTTCTTTGATGGATGCCACACATGCACTCGCCCACTTGTCGAGAATATGGTGAAGGATGGCTCATCTTACCATATCACTTTTTTCCACATCTCTGTAGACCAGTGCCTATGGGTTTTGCACCACAGAACTCTCAAATGGGCATTTAGGGTTTATGCACTGTAGCCCTACTATATTATCCCTCTCTATGTAGTTGTTGATGAACTGTTCTTGCTGGCAGTGTGATCGCAGCCTGCATTGACATTCTCAGTCACCTGAGGAAAAGTTGCTCTTCTGTTTTTCCTTACACACTAATGCACAACCATCACACTCATTGAATGTGTGCTTTCGACCACAATTTCTGACCCTATTTACTGATGTCTTTCCCATGGATCTAAATGCAGATATCACTTTGGTCACTGTTCCTATTGAAACTGTTGGCAGTTGAGCAGTCTATGTGACTGATGCTTCTGCCATCCGTGCCCCAATAATTAACCCTCTTTCAAAGTCACTTAGGGATGGTGGCGAATACAAATACCACATTTGGCAACACTATAATAATGCGTTCTTCCCGAATGTTTTCTCCTCTCGAATTTGGCAAATATTATTCAGATTCGTATCTATTTTCCCATCTCTTTCATGCGATTTGCTTACAAGTCAGCACCACGTTTCTCAGTTAGACACACACACACCTGCAGTGAGAGTTTCCTTTAAAGATAGACCAGAGCATGTCAATCATGCATTGGGGACTTTATAATTAAAATTACTCCAGCACCTATAACATAAATGCCTATATCCTCCTCCTTCCATGACTTTCCTAAATATTTGTGCTTAAATAATTGCGTTTTTAAAATAAAATAAAAATCGACTCAGTAAAGAAATACAGGCAGTCTGTGCCATTTTCTTCACAAAGCCCCCTGCTAGACAATAGACAACAACAGGTGCTTTTACCCTGGTGCGAACATGTCGTTGTCTACTCTGCACCCTATTGAACAACTGAATGACCTTTGTTTTGATAAGAATTTCCCAATAAAGTGCTGTTGAAAGTACTTTGACACATACAATCATGCAGAATTCATTCACTGCAACTGTGATGAAGTTGATAAAGCCTTTAGGGTGGGGATGAACAATTGTGGATGCTGTAGTCATAGAAATGATAGGCTTAGAAATCCATGGAGATAGTGCCATCAATATATTTTTGTTTTTTCTCTAAAACTGAGACTTTGAATAAACTGAATAGAATAGCTAAACGACAACTGAGTGAAATATAACTGATTTGTGTGCGTACGGTTACAGTAAACCACCAAAGCTGCGCGTTCTCTGAGGAATTGATAAGAGGAGAGTGACGGTGCATATTGCACTTTGAATTTCATTAACTACTTTTTCCGTTTTCTCTTGTCATGCACATTTTATCGCTTTTCTCAGTGTTCCTGTAATATGCCTCGATACATTTTCCTTTAGCCTATATAACAAAACTGCTAAAATTTAGAAATACAAATGTGACATTTGATTCAGTTGTGTACTTTACCTCAAGAAAATAGTTTTGCAATGTACGGTTTTGTAAGCGGTAGCACACAGGCTTACTGGAGTTAAAACATTACAAGTTGTTGGCTAATGACACGCCCAGCACTGGCTCATGTGACTCTAAAATATCTGACCTGCCCCCCAATGAGTGTTTCAAGCAACTTTCAATATAGCAAGGGATGTTGTGTCTCCGCAACGCAGACTGCCCCCAGCTCATGTGCAGGAGCTTGTAAAATACAACTTGGGGAGGTTTGAATAAAGCATAATGGCTGGACATGTATTCCACCCATGGAAGCTTTTCGGTTTTTTCTTTTAATTACCTAAGCTTATGCAAATCAAACATACAGCTAAAGAGGAAAGAAAAATATTAACAAACAAAAAATAACAAAACAGCCCAACATTATGTGGTTTAAAAAAAAAATTAATTAGGGGTTCATTGAATACAGTAGTTAATAATCAGGATGAGAAACAATTTTTTAATCATAAAAGCATTTTTTCACTTTAATTGACTTCACTGTCCCTTAGGTAGGGGTGGTGGGGTTCATGCAGTTTGTAAGAGTAAGAATGAGTAACTATGTTTTGATTCATGATAACATTTTTCCTATGTCTTATTAACCTACGTTTAATGTTACATGGTCTGGCACCTGCATTTTCAATACAGTGATTTAGGGTTTCATTTGATGCAATTGCCTCTACGGTAGAGATTCTGCCAGCCAGAGGGAAATAGGCTACTTGCGGGGTTCTGACAGTAGGATGCAGCAGAGTGTAACTTTTTCTCTATGTTTTTTCCTCAGAGACAGCTTCCATCATTCTGCATAATAGTGGGCTAGCATCAGGTACCATACTTTAGGATAGTGGTCAGCGTAGTCGCCATTCAAGTATTTTTATGGATCCAATCCCTAACTCTCTTGTCATATTATAAGCCTGCAATGTAAAACCTGTGTAAGACCCTGGTCAATCCTGTTTTTACCGATTTTTCATAAAACAGTTAATTTTTCATGTTCAGTGTCAGAAATGCTTCAGCTATAATCAAATAGCAACATATAAATCGTTAACTTGCCAGAAAATAACAGCGGTTTTCTTTAATATGATTCCAAAAATTAGCTTCCCTCTTCCATGTAGCTAGTCACTCTTGTTGGAGGGATAGCTACACATCATCACACACTGGCAGTAGGTTGGGAACGCGGAATCAAAAAAGTGCGTTCTCCTTTTCACCATAATGAAAAAAATACCCATTTATGTTAATTCAATCAAAAATGATTATAGCGAGAGTGACAGTGACACTGATGCTCGTGTCAGCAAGAAATTCAATTTCAAGGATGGAATGTATGTAATACTGTGTGAGGGGTGTGTTGCACACTGTGATAAAGGCGTGTATCACTGTGTGAGGTGTGTAACGTACTGATCGAAGCATGTAGCACTATGATACTGTATTTACGAAATACTGTGAAAACTGAGGGCCTTAATATTTTTATTGATAGTTTCTTCTTAAAATCTGTTATTGAAAGGGAAATTTTAATCTTATTTTAAACAATTAATTATCATATTTCTTTTCAGATGAATCCATAAAAAGAGCCCAGCAGGCACTGAAAACTCATCTGAAGAGGAAGTTTGAATGCATATTTGAAGGTTTAGCGAAGCAGAGCAACCCAACCCTTCTGAATGAGATCTATACAGAGCTCTACATCACAGAGGGGGGAAGTGGGGGGGTCAATAATGAACACGAGGTCAGACAGATTGAGACACCATCCAGGAGACAAACCACACAGGAGACTGCAATCCTCTGCAATGACATCTTTAAGCCTTTACCTGGACAAAAGAAACCCATCAGAACTGTTCTTACAAAGGGCATCGCTGGCATTGGGAAAACCATCTCTGTGCAGAAGTTCATTCTGGACTGGGCAGAAGGGAAAGCCAATCAGGACGTTGATTTCATCTTCACTCTTCCTTTCCGAGATCTGAATTTGAAGAAGGAAAAAGCATTCAGTCTGATGCAACTTCTGCAGCACTACTTTCCACAACTGAAAGAGATCAAAAGGGTTGAAGGTGATAAAGTCAAAGTGGTGTTTATCTTTGATGGTCTGGATGAGTGTCGACTTCCTCTACATTTCCAAAGCAATAAGTTCTGCTGTGATATAACTGAGTCATCATCAGTGGATGTGCTGCTGACCAACCTCATTAAAGGGAATCTGCTTCCCTCTGCTCTCCTCTGGATCACCTCCCGACCAGCAGCAGCCAATCAGATCCCTTCTGAGTGCGTCCACCAGGTGACAGAAGTACGAGGGTTCAATGACCCACAGAAGGAGGATTACTTCAGGAAGATAATTAGAGATCAGAACCAGGCCAGCAGAATTATCTCACACATAAAGTCATCCAGGAGTCTCTACATCATGTGTCACATACCAGTCTTCTGCTGGATTTCTGCTACTGTTCTGGAGACAATGTTAGTTAAAGTAGAGAGTGGTGATCTGCCCAAAACTCTGACTGAAATGTACACACACTTTCTGTTCATTCAAACTAATGTGAAGAATCAGAAGTATCATGGCGCTGATGAGACAGACCCAAAGAAAATGTCAGCATCAGATACAGAAATCATCCTGAAACTGGGGCAGCTGGCTTTTCGACAGCTGGAAAAGAGCAATCTGATATTCTATGAAGAGGACCTGAGAGAGAGTAGCATTGATGTCAGTGAAGCTTCAGTGTACTCTGGGGTGTGCACAGAGATCTTTAAAGAGGAGTGTGGGTTGTACCAGGAGAAGGTCTACTGCTTTGTGCATCTGAGCATTCAGGAGTATCTGGCTGCCTTGCTTGTGTTTCATTCATGTGTAAATGAGAACAGAAATGTACTCAGAGCTGAAGAATCAAAACCTCACAGTGACAGAGTGCAGCTGTCTGAGTTACACAGGAGTGCAGTGGATCAGGCCTTAGAGAGTAAGAATGGACACCTGGACCTTTTCCTCCGGTTCCTTCTTGGCCTCTCTCTGGAGTCCATTCAGTCTCTCTTAGGAAGATTACTGACACAGACTGGAAATAGATCAACTGTACCAGACCAACAGACACATACAGGAAGCAGATCACCTGTACCAGACCTACAGGCACAGACTGAAAGCAGATCACAGTGCATTAAGGAAACAGTCCAGTACATTAAGGAGATGATCGGAGGGGAATCTTCAGCAGAGAGGACCATCAATCTGTTCCACTGTCTTATTGAACTGAATGACAACTCTCTAGTGGAGGAAATCCAGAATTCCCTGAGATCAGGGAAAATTTCTGATAAAGAGCTGGAACCAGACCAATGTTCAGCTCTAGCCTTTGTATTACTTATGTCAGAGGAGGTCCTGGATGAGTTTGACTTGAAGACCTACAACACATCAGCAGCAGGCCATCAGAGACTGGTACCAGTAGTCAGGAACTGCAGGAAGGCCACGTGAGTATTATGTCATTAATAATGTAGTTGACAGTATTTTCCCACCTTGTATTTCTAGCGAGAATAAAGTGCAATAAAATTGCCGGAGAAGAGAAACTTTGGTTAAAAAAAAAAAAAATTATGAATTAAGATGTTTTAACTAGTCCTCTATCCAGAACATAGGCAGCATGAAATGCAAAACCTCATCATATATCAAATATTTGATTTAATGAACTATAACTATTTACTAATTTAATACATTTTCTCATTATTTGCAAAGATAGCCATTGTGAAATAAATAATGCGTTCATTGATAGGCAGAGTAATCTGATGGATCAAACTTTGTCAGAACATACAATTCAAGCAGATTAAAATGAATAAATGCTATATTAAACTGCGAAGATCTCAGTTTCGTTCTCTTTGGCGGTACCAATGGCGAGAAGCGGTAATTGCAGGTGTGTTTTTCGACCTCACTTCCCAACTTCCTAACAGTGTCGCCTGTGTGACATCAGTCATTTGGCACCTTGGCCACGGTAACTGTAAAACTGTTGGCTTGTGCAATTATGTATCTCGTGCACAATAAACATTGTCTTTCTTGTGAATGATTGTTGTGTGATATAACAACTGCCTTGCAAAATGTTACCCCTGGTGTTTCTGGTTTTACTAGCTAAACTGTTCGAGAATAAAGCAGAGCTGGGTGTTAAATTAGCAATCAGAACAAGAAGAATAAAACAAAAACAAAGCTGATTTAATTTTTTAAAAAGGGCATCAAGGCTGAGGGAACATATGAGGAAGCGTAATAAAATAATAACAACGCTAATCCATACTGCCGTATTTTTCGAAATTTAGTTTTCTCAGGCTTGACATCTATACACAGAAATCAGACTCGGCTCTGCTCCACCTATACCCCGGGGTTAATGCTCTGTGTAAAGACCGCTTTATTCCGATTGTAAGGAAGCTCTTGGTGGTTAGGAGTTTGTCAACAATATGGGGTGTCTGGTCAGGACACGGAGGCAGGAAATTCTTTTGGGGGTTTATTATAAATGGAATGCAAATACACAGGCACAGGCAATCTCTGTTCTCCTCTTAGGTTTAAACCAGGTGGGTGTGCATGTGTGTATGTGTGGTTCTAAATAAGGAAAAAGAAGTACAGTTAGCCTACTTCTACACTTATTATCGGCTGTACATTAAAAGGAAATAAACGGTGCTAATCACGTAGCTTACTAAATACAACGGAATATTCTACCATATGTAAATGCATTGTCGCGAGGAATGACACTCTAATGTACCTAGCATAAATCGCCAATATGTGGTAAATATTAAGGAATACTGCTACTAAAACTTAAACATTCTGCTATACAAATTACTATCAGACAATGGATTAACTAATAATCTAAACTAAATATCCTTGACGATAGAGAAAGATGTACTTACTGCCGTTTATTGACGCACACAAAGGAAACTTAACTCGCTAGAAAATTACCGTTAAACTGATTAACTTTGCACAAAATTTAACCGCGGAAAGCGCGAGCTGTAAACAAAAGGGCGTTGCCTAGCAACAGGTTCGGTCTTCACTGTCCATACTCTGAGCCTTTTGCACAGCCGCCCCCTGATTCGCTGTGCGAATCAGCTCCTTGAAGGCTCAGTGTCCGCTGGGGACATTGTCGGAGTATCCTCTGGGATAGCTGGTAGCTCAATGAGTTTGGCCACCGGTCTTGTGTAGGTCCTGTTGTCCACTTGAACCTCAGCAGTTCTCACCTTCCCGTCTGCGCTCATGATAGTCTTCTTGACCCTTCCCACGGGCCACAGTGCTCGAGGTAACCGCTGATCGATCACCATCACCACTGTGCCAATGGTAAGATTTCTCGTCTCTTTCACCCATTTCTGCCTTGACTGCAAGGAGGGTAAGTAATGCTGCAGGAAGTGGGTCCAGAACTGGTCCGCAAGTACTTGACTGTGCCGCCATCTCCTCCGACTGAGGATCTCGGACTCCGGATAAACCACTTGAGGGAGCGAGGAGTCGGGCCGCCCCATGAGGAGGTAGTTGGGGGTTACTGGGTCCACGTCGGCTACGTCCGTCGAAACATAACCTAGCGGCTTGGAATTTAAAATTCCCTCTACCTCAATGAGGACCGTCCGCAAAACTTCTTCAGTCACCGTCTGTGCTCCCATGGTCACATATAGCGCGGCCTTGATGGACCTGACTTCCCGCTCCCAAGTCCCACCGAAGTGTGGCGCATTTGGAGGGTTGAACTGGAAGCGGATCTGGCGCTTAGCCAGCTGGGTCTTTAACTCTTCACTCATAACCTGGAAACTTACTCGAAGCTCGGACTCCCCTCCCCGGAAGTTGGTTCCCTGGTCGGAGAGAAGCTCAAAGGGGGTTCCTCGTCGAGCCACGAACCTTCTGAGCGACATGAGGAATGAGTCAGTGTCCATGCTATGCAGCACATCCAGGTGGACACATCTCGTTGTCATGCACTTAAACACAATTCCCCATCTCTTTTCCGTAACCCGACCTCGCTTAATCTGGAATGGTCCGAAGCAATCCACTCCCGTTGAATAGAATGGGGGCTTCATGAGGCGGAGACGGCAGGGGGGCAAATCTGCCATCTTTGGTATGATTGGCTTCGCTCTCCATTTCTGACACTCTGGGCAGGATCTCTGATGGCGACGCACGGCTTCGCGGCCCCGAAGGATCCAAAACTTGCGTCGGAGTTCCGCAAAGACTCTCTCAGCTCCGGAATGGAGCAGCTTGTCATCATACTGCCGTATGATGAGCCTGGTGACAGGGTGTTTCGGTTCTAGCACGATTGGGTGCACAACGTCGTCTTCCAGGCTGGAAGAACGGCGTAACCTACCGCCTACACGGACGAGGCCCTTGGAGATGTCGTACTCTGCGGCAAGTGTTATGAGCCGACTGCCGGATGGAACAGCTTTCCCTGTCTGTAGGCACTTGATCTCTTCTGGAAAGCTATCACTTTGCGCTCTCTGTAGGATTCGGAGTTCGGCTTCTGCGTAGTCATCAGCACTGAGGGTGCTTGGCTGGGAGTCCACTCCGTGCAGTGACCTACTAGTCGCCTCAAGGAGGTCTTCGAAGGTGGAATATTCATCGACAGGCGGGATCTCTGGAGCGGAGATAGTCGATGTGAGGCCACAGAACGAAGACTTCTTCATCTCTGTCTCGTCTGGAACCTCCTCGAAAGACGGCGGGGTTGGCCAGCTGTCATGTGGCTGCTGAAGGAAGGCTGGACCATGACTGAACTGGTTCGGCTTGGCGAGGTCAGACAGAGTCATCCCTCTGGTGATGGTATCTGCGGGATTATTCTGCGTGTCCACATACCTCCATGACCGGTGGTCGGTCAGTTCTTGGATCTCGGATACACGGGTCCCCACAAACACCTTATATCTGCAGGACTCAGACTGTATCCAGGTTAGCACAGTGGTGGAGTCAGACCACAGCACCGTCTCTCTCAACTGAAGGGTGAGCTCTCTCTGGATCACCTGGGCGAGCTGAGCTCCAGTCAGGGCAGCACAAAGTTCCAAACGGGGCATCGACTGCTGTTTCTTTGGTGCCACTCGCGAGCGAGCTAGCACGAAGGCCACATGGACATTGCCTTGAGGATCTTCACCACGTAGGTATGCGACTGACCCATAGGCGGACTCTGATGCATCACAAAATACGTGAAGCTCGAGGGTGATGACACTTATATCAATGCCAGATGGGAAGTAGCTCCGGGAGAGGCTGACTGATAGGAGCTGAGGGAGCTCTTCTTCCCATGTGTTCCAGGCTTGCAGGAGATCAGTGGGTAAGTGCGGGTCGTCCCAGTCACGGTCATTGGCCCACAGTCTCTGGACCAGAACTTTGGCTCTTGTGGTGAAGGGCAGGATATAACCTAGGGGGTCATACTGGCTTGCTAATATCTTGTAGATATTTCGCATTGTCGTCTGGCTTGGAGCAACTGGGCGGTGCCTGTAGTGGAGTGTGTCCTCCTGGGGGTGCCAACTGAGACCTAGCGTCATCTCTTGAGCTTCCCCATGGGTCTGGGAAACTAACCTTTCGCTGCTGTCAGACTTAGCCTCCTTGGGCAAGTGGTGGATCACTTCTGGCTGGTTACTGGCCCACTGGCGGATCTCAAAGCCACCACTGATTAGGAGGGCTCTCAGCTTTGTCACAAGGCTCTTTGCTTCGTCTTCAGTAGGTAGACTCTGCAGACAGTTATCGACGTAAAAGCACTGTTCCACACTGTGACGTACATCTTCTCCTGGTTGGCTGGACTCGGTGACATGTTTCTGGAGAGCAAAGATCGCACAACAAGGGCTGCACGTAGTTCCGAATGGCAGGACTTCCCACTGGTATACTGAGGGTGGCTTGTCGGTCTTCAGGTCCCTCCAAAGGAACCTCAGCAAGGGCTTGTCTTTGTCCAACAGGCGAACCTGATGAAACATCCCTTTGATGTCTCCACTCATCGCGACTCGATGTTCCCTGAAGCGTAGGAGGACTCCAAGGAGTGAAGGTCCTAAGGTCGGGCCAGGGAGTAGGTAGTTGTTTAGACTCTGTCCGCCTATCTGGAAGCTGCAGTTGAACACAATCCGATCTTTGCCATTATGTCTGACTATGTGGTGTGGCAGGAACCACGATTCTTTGGATGTGTCAGCTTCATGGTTGTCAATCTTCGTGGCATACCCAGCGACCTCTAGTTTCTTGATCTCCTCCTGGTAAGTAGATGCACGCTGTGAGTCTTGAGCTAACCTCTTCTCTGTGTTCTGCAGGTTTTTCATCACAACTTCCTTTGGAACTTGCAGCTTAGGCATGGTTTGGACTCGCAGGAGGGGAGTAGCATAACGATGCACTCCGTCGACCTCTACACGGGTGGTATCGGCCTCTAACAGGTCCACTGCGTATTTGTCCTGTCTGGATCTGGTCACTAACCTCTCACTCTTGAAAGGCAGCGTGTCCAACTGCCACAGTCGTTCAACTTGACGAAACAGCTCAGCAGAAGGAGAGGAAATTGCCGTGAACAAGCACTGTGCGGGCGGAAGCTGTTGCTGAAGGTACTTAGCTGGACCCTGGAGTGTCCAACCGAGATTAGTCTTGACTGCTGCAGGGCCACCAGGGGGGCCCAGGTGCACTGGCTCAATCGGAACGATTAGACTGGCTTGATCAGATCCGATCAGGAGGGTTGGTTGAGCTCCATCAATGGGTGGAATCGGCAAGCCTGTCAGGTGACGATACTTCTTCTGGAGCTGGGAAACCGGGTAGGTGTACTGAGACAGGCCTAGGTGGTCACCTGTGAAAGCACCTTGGATGCGGAACCTCTTTCTGGGCTGTGTTACAGACGTGATGGTGAAGGAGACACGTGAGCCTGGCAGTGTCTTGATATCCTGGCGGATGGTACGAAGAGTCAGATCTTCTGCTTGACCCCGTATTCCCAGGCGGCGTGCTGCAGATGAGAGCAGGATAGTTCTCTCCGAACCATCGTCAAGCACTGCATATGTGTTGAACACTCTGTCCTGGTAGTACAGGTTGACTCTGACGATCTTCAGCAGCACTTGGCTATATCCATTTGGCTGATCTAGGTAGTGAGTCTCTGCTGTCGATGTGATGGCCACTGTGTTGGTGGGCTCGTTCTCACTTCTCTGGTTGACCTCGTGCAGAATGGAGAGGTGTTTAGACTTACAAAGTCGACACGGCTTCTTCAGGTCACAGACGGAGGCTAGGTGAGAACGACCGCATCTCCAGCACCTTCTCTTGGTTTTGATCCAGTCCACCATCTCCCCTTTGGTTAGCTTAGCGAAGCTCTCGCATTGGCTGAGATAGTGTTCAGAGTTGCAGTAAGGACAGTATATCTTAGCCTTACCTCGGGTCTGGATGGGAGGAGCTGCTTTGGAGGTTACATCTGACTGTGGATTTTTGGAGCTGTCTGTCCCATGCATTACCGTAGTGACCTTCACCTTGGACTTGTACTTGGAGTCTTTCTTGTCCTTCTCGCTGTGGGCTTGAAGGGAGGGCTCAATGTCCAGGCATCTGACTTCAGCTTTCAGCCAATCCGAGAAGTCAATGAGTGACAGCTTCAACTGATCAGGATCCTTCCTGTACTGTTGTCGACGGAACCTCTCTTGCTGGTGCTTGGGGAGTCTACCGAGGAGGCGCTTCACGTTTGAGCCGCAGTGGAGTTCCTCCCGACCTTCTCCTTTAAGCGACTTCAGCATCCCGACTAGTGACTGCACTCTGGTGGCGAACTCGTCAAAAGCCCTATCGTCTCGGATGGGGGGTAAGCGTTCCATGTCCTCTATCTCCTTCAATGCGAACTGATATGGGCGTCCGTAACGCTCATCTAGTGCCTTCAGAGCTTCAGAGTAGGGCGTACTAGACTCTGCATGAGCTAGCACAAGGCGATGGGCTTGAGGTACTTTCACATGCTTCAGCAGGATGGCATACTTGTAATGCTCAGATTGCGTGGGGTGCAGGAGGGTGCTGAGGGAAAGGCGAAGCTCCACATACTGGGCTCTATCTTCTTTCGTGAAGTCTGGAAACGTGGGGCCTTCTATATTGGGGGCTGCTTGCACGTACATCATGGGGGGATAAGGTGTTGGCATGACCGGGTTCCCTGGGTAGGGCACATAAGGAGGTTGATGTGCTGACTGATGCTCAAGATGATGCGCGGGCGGATGCCTGGGTGGAGGCAGATACTGTGTCTGAGGATGGGAAGCTGGGTCATGTTCGTTCTCTTGCTTGATAGCCTGAAGGCTATGGCGTGGATCAAGCACGTGTTGAGGGGGATGAATGTCTCGGCTGAGAGGTGGAGGCAATGGCCACTGTTGGTGGTGGATAGTTAAATCTTCTAGCTGATGAGCCAGTTCTGCAGCTACGCTTGATTGATCATCAGCTCGGGAATGGTGAGGGGCATTGGCAGGGGGATGCTGCTCACCTACTCTTTCTGGGTGATGTGGGCGAGCTGGTGTCTGATGCCGTGACGACCTCCTTGATGACTGAGCTGAGGACCGAGGGGAATGGCGCTGCAGGACAAACTCCAAAAGCTTTGTCTGCCTCTTGGCCGTCTCACTCTGTTGCCGCGCTGTCTCCATAGCTTGCTGCACGATGGCTTCATGCGCACTCCACGCCGGTGGCATGGAGGATGTGCTCCTAGCAGGACTAGGCTGTTCTCCCTCCTCTTCGTGCCTGTGTATCTGCTCTACATTCCGTTGGTCTGTATACTGCACTAAATAATCTTCCAAATATCTTGGTCGCTGAACTGCGCGCACAGGACGCATAGATGGTGAAGCAGGGAGACTGGTTCCCTCACTACTGGCTGCCATATTGGTGACTCAATCCGGCTCGAAGGACCATAAATTGTAAGGAAGCTCTTGGTGGTTAGGAGTTTGTCAACAATATGGGGTGTCTGGTCAGGACACGGAGGCAGGAAATTCTTTTGGGGGTTTATTATAAATGGAATGCAAATACACAGGCACAGGCAATCTCTGTTCTCCTCTTAGGTTTAAACCAGGTGGGTGTGCATGTGTGTATGTGTGGTTCTAAATAAGGAAAAAGAAGTACAGTTAGCCTACTTCTACACTTATTATCGGCTGTACATTAAAAGGAAATAAACGGTGCTAATCACGTAGCTTACTAAATACAACGGAATATTCTACCATATGTAGATGCATTGTCGCGAGGAATGACACTCTAATGTACCTAGCATAAATCGCCAATATGTGGTAAATATTAAGGAATACTGCTACTAAAACTTAAACATTCTGCTATACAAATTACTATCAGACAATGGATTAACTAATAATCTAAACTAAATATCCTTGACGATAGAGAAAGATGTACTTACTGCCGTTTATTGACGCACACAAAGGAAACTTAACTCGCTAGAAAATGACCGTTAAACTGATTAACTTTGCACAAAATTTAACCGCGGCAAGCGCGAGCTGTAAACAAAAGGGCGTTGCCTAGCAACAGGTTCGGTCTTCACTGTCCATACTCTGAGCCTTTTGCACACCGATCATCATAAATTATATAAATATATTGATGGCAATGTAAATAACGGTAATTTTAAGGCCAGTTCAGATCAATGATTCGCAACAAGACAAAACGGTTTTAGAATGTTGCAGAGAAAATTGCAGTGGTGTGAACTGGTTAGTTGCAGATCGTCTGAAGCTTTTATACGGTCTATGGTCTGAAGCCGTTGCCTGCCCTGGGGTCTCAAAAGACCCACCTTGTCAAATCACCAAGTGCAGTTTTAGAACGTTTACAATCAGACGTCTTGGAATTTTGCAAGTTGCATCCAGTCTCGTTGCGAATCATTGATCAGATACGGGTGGTAGTGTATGATAAAAACTGACAGCGAAGAAGTTCATTCAAACAAAATCACTGTCTTTTTTCCTGTCCTCTGGTGCACAAGCGTAATGCCTGCCTAGCTGAAACAGTAGCGGCAGCAGCAGGATGGAGAGGCCGACTGGAGGCTGTCTCTGCCAGCTGCCTCCTGCTCCTGGCCAGTCTGGGAATATTCTCCCTGCAGAACTGTTCATGGGAACAGAACCGTTTATTATACCTCTTAGCTGGCATATGAACAGAAAATAAACCGTTTTTGTTTAATATTAACAAAATAATGAATTTAAACTATTCAGTTTCATCTTCATTAGTTTGTAGAGGCCCTCCTAATGGTTGTAATTGTTTACAACTTTGGGCAGAGAAAATTCTCCCCTTAGAATAACCAGCACGATGAGGTATATCCATGTAAGAAACAGGGTTCATTTCTACAGAAAGAGTCCGGAACCTACACACAACAAGATGGATAAGCCTGAACTGAAGAAAGCAGGGGCAGTCCCTGCTTTCATAAGCAAAAAGTGTTTAACAATAGCATACACAATTCTACATCTGATTGGCACAAACAACAAGATGGATAAGTCCAGTCCCTGCTTTTATTAGCAAAAAGTGGTTAACAATAACATACATAATTCTGATTGGTACATGGTTAATACGCATGGTTAATACAAATCTCTTGTGAGATTTAACAAAATAAATGATTGGCTGTGTCTAGTCATATAGCATGAGTACTGAATAAGCATACGGTGACATCTTAGTCTTCAGCATTACATAAACTAGCTTTATATAAAAAATAATAGTTTGGTCTTTTATCTAATGTTGCTTTCAGAGTCCTGGGCATCATGGCATCATAGCCGGTTCCTCCCTGGCAGGATGGCAGGGGGAGGATAAGGAGGAGAGCAAAGCTCACCAGTTTGGACTTCTAGAAATACATAAGAGACAGAGAGAAAGAAAACACAGACACACACACACATGCAATATTTTTAACTTCTTGTTGTCCTTGGGAGGTCTGGTGCCTGGAGACGGAGGGGCCCTGCTGCAAGGTCTAGGAATTCAGTGTTGTACAGACTTCTAGTTATGCTAGAGAACACTCTCCTCCCTTCAGTAGAGATAATCACAACACACTGGCTCTTCAGCCATGGTGACATTAGCGTTTGGCTGAGTTTCCTAAAGGGAAAGAAATGGTGTGATCTGATAGGCAATAATGAAACCAAACCCAACCACACCCACAGAACCATTTATTCTTATTGAACCAGCCTCTTTTGCGACTGTGACTGTAGCGAGTTGTGCTAGTGCCTGGAGTAAAAAAAATACCCAAATTCACCAGCGCCTTACATTGCTGCTAGTGTTTTTTCCAGTTGTGCTTTGACTGAGAAAATAGGGCCCAATTAAACATCTAATTTAATAACACAGGCTCAACTACATGACCGAAAACAAAATTAGACAGTCCTGGAAATGAAGTAAAAGATAATCATGAAAGAAATGAATGAAAGACAAAACAAAACCACAGCTTGTGTCTCCCACATTAAAACTGATCAAAGCCAAAGACGCACAGCTGAGAAGAAGGACAAAGCTGAGACACAAGACCAAAGGCTCCTGTCTGCTTAAGAAGTCAACACTTTAAAGCCTGTATTCAATCAACATTTGTCCTTAACTTGGACTTGGACTAGTAAATGCACTTCACACCTTTTCTTCATAACCTCAGTTTGGGGAATTTGTTCTAGTTGTGGCTGAACATGCCAAACTGTATATGAATAAAATACAATCCTTGCTTTTAATTGTAGGTTTTAATAGTAAGAACAAATGTTGTTTAAATCCCAGCCATGTGTTTGAAAGAGGGGGTCCCCCTTCTCTTCCTGGTCTATGCATAATTAATTAATTAATAAGTAGAAAAGAATAAAAGAGAGACTTCTCTATACCCCTTTTTATATTTTAGTTTTAAGCCGTTTGATAGGATTCCACTTCTTTCCTACGTTATGATTAAAATAATGCAGAGTTTGGTTTGAGAGAGATGTGTGGTTATGAATTAAATGTTTGTGTTTCTGTGTTGAGAGACAGTCAGGCAGTAAATGCACCATGTTACAAGGCCAGTAGTACCACTCTGGTCTCTGATTTATTCTGGTATAGGCTGACCTAGAATCTCCAGCATAGTGCCTGTAGATAGAGTGAAAATAGGAAGGTAGAGAAATTGTAGGATATAATGGACGCCAGAGTGAATTCTTCTCGGGGAACTGTTAAATTAGCCTCAAACCCCAGTGCCTGATCTTGAGTTAATTCTGTGGCTTATCTCAGAGAATCCATAATAAGAGACGTTGTTTCCAGAGGTAGTTTGGAACTCTGTAGCGAGTGTTGCAACCATGGAAAGATGATTTTTACACGCTACAAGCTTCAGCACCGCATTTTGTGAGCTTGTGTGGCCTACTGCTTCGCGGCTGAGCTGTTGTTGCTCCCATACCTTTACACTTCACTATACCAGCTCTTGCAGTTGACTGGAGCAGCTCTAGCAGGAAAGACATTTGATGAACTCAGCCGGAGACTTGAAAAGGTGCTGTGCACCATTGTGAGTGAGCTTGAGCGAGGCTGGGTATATTAGGAATGTCTGGAGACTGCGATCACAGGTTACTGCCAGCAGAGAAGAGAAGGCTCTGTGCTGCTGTGCTGTGTAATCACTGAAGTCTGGATAAAAACTAATGACTATCTCATTAAACTTCACTGGTGATTTGCGAAATACGGCGGCTTGCGAAATATGCTGTCGATCCGTGTACCCCAGCAGATTAATAATCAATGTTCCAGGCCTGTCTGCTGTTTTTGATCAGCCGCCATAGAAACGGTTAGCCCTCATTACTTCTATAGTCCTGTCAGCCAGAGAGGGGAACCACTCTTTGAGGGAATTGGTAAGAAAACCAACCGGGTCTGATCCTTCAAAATTCTCTGGTAGGTTAACAATGCGAAGGTTGCATCACCTGCTCCTATCCTCTAGCTCCGCCATTTTAGCCTCGAGCTGATCCTGTTTGGCCTGGTGCAGCGAGGCAGCGGTTTCAGCTAGTTTAACTTTGGCTTTCAAACCGGCAAATTCAGCCTGTAGCTGTTTCATGCCGAGTGAATATTGAGAGATTTCAGCTCGTATGGACCGGGTTTCGTCCTTGATCCGGGAGAGCTGTATCTCAAAAAAAAAATTCTAACACAGCCTCTACAATAGCATGATACAGGATTCCTTATTATGTCCCTTTCTGGGCGAGTCTTGCCTGAAAGAGTCATTGTTTTTGAAGAAATTGACATATTTTATATATTGGTCAACAGCACCAATACACTTTACTGGGATGAACAGTTAAGTTAGCCATTTGTAATGAAAACAGTTAAATACAGTGGAGAGAGGGCAAGGAGCAAAATCACATGGCAGATAAAGAAAAAGAACACACACAGAACTTGTGATGCATACCCGCAATCCTCAAATGAAATGAATTGGGTACCAAGATAATTACATTATTACATTATAGGCATTTAGCAGACGCTCTTATCCAGAGCGACGTACAACAAGTGCATAGGTTTCATGATGTAGAGGCGCAAAAGAAACACTAGAGTGAAGTAAGGATCGTAGTGCCAGAAGTGACCACATCGATCAGGACTCCAACCCTGTAGAGTAAGCTTGTTCAGCAAGCAAGAATCCTACCAAGTACAAACTAGCACTGGAATCACACCTAATCATACAAAAACAATCCTGCCAGATACACTAACATAATCAAATTATCCTAGCTAGGTACAGTGAGCTGAACTATAGGCTAGGGAGGGGTGGGGAGAGGTGCAGCCTGAAGAGATGAGTCTTCAGTCTGCGTTTGAAAGTGGTGAGATTCTCTGCTGTTCTGACCGTCACGGGGAGGTCATTCCACCAGCGAGGGGCCAGGACAGACAGCAGACGGGAGCGGGAAGTGCAGACGCGAAGAGGGGGAGGTGCCAAGCGTCCAGAGGTGGCAGAACGGAGAGGTCTGGCTGGTGTGTAGGGTCTGATGATCCTCTGGATGTAATTAAAGGGATATTTCACAAGTAATTTTGTGGAGCTTACTCCATTGTATTTGGATAGTGTGAATACTAGTAACATAAGCTGTCCCTGTTAACCGTTAACGGCATCGCCGTTCCTCCTGCTTGTCCAGCTCCCATTTCACTCCCATTCATTTTCAGGATCTTTCTGAAAGTAATCTTTTTAAAACATAAACTAACTACGAGGGATAATATATCAATAAAAGAGGGTACTGATGTCAAACAATCCCTGTCCCTGTAGTAATAGGTCACCGGTGAGAACTGGATACAGACTGTCTGATTGATATGGTAAAACATTGACCTGCATAGTAAAATGTTTCAGGCCTGTCACATTGCAGTCTTCATCCATCTCCATTTACCTGCTATGAACTCTAATGACATCCCTACATTTACCCCACTCTCTTTCACACACTGACCTTTTGATGAAGGTGAGTTTTACTCCTTCATCACACACGTGTGTTGCAGGATTGTGGTGTTTCTGAACGGATTGTGAATAAATTGACATTTTATTCTGCTGGTAGCACCGTCACCTCACAGCAAGAAGGTCCTGGGTGTGAATCCCGGCCTGGGCCTTTCTGTGTGAAGTTTGCATGTTCTCCCGTGTTCATGTGGGTTTCCTCCGGGTACTCTGAGTGTGTGTGAATGGTGAGTGAATGTTGTGTGTGCCTTGTGATAGATTGGCGACCTGACCAGGGTGTATTCCTGCCTCTCGCCTTGTGACCCTGACCAGGATAAGCGGGTATAGATAGATGGATGGACTTCCACAAACGAGAACGAGAGTCATGCAGCGACTGATTCCAACTTCAGACTCTTGTTCACTGACTCCAGTTCCTAATGAACGAGTGAGTCATGCAGTGACTGATTCCAACTTCAGACTCTAGTTCCTAGTGAAAGTAATTTCACCTACTGTGCTTTGGATGTGAATTCCTACATGAACCTAGCACAGGCCTATGTTATTATGCGATTCACAGGACTTCCCGAAACATTTAGCCAATTTAAAAATGAATAGCCAATATGGGCATGTTTCTGTGCAATTCACTCAATTAGCATTTAGGGGTTAGCTCACAAATAAGTGGCATAAGGTTGACGACTGAATATTTTGCAATTAGTTGATGACAATATAATCGATAGGCTAATTTTTGTATTTTTTTAAAACACATTAAAGTGGCAATCTCAAAGATTTTCATTAATACTTGTTAAATTAAATCACATAAAATATATTTTATATGTAGGTTAAGTGAGGGGTTTTAGCATGCAATACCACTTGTGTTCAGTATTCAGAGTGCTGAACATTTTAACACTGCCGCTGGGTCCGTACAGCCTGCTCACTGCTTATTCCTGTATTTTAATGTATGAACACAATGTGCAGATGTTCTTCTGTCATACAGTACTGCACTGCTGCCCTGCTCTCCCTGGGAGTATCGGGGCTCCCCCACTCCCTGCCCACTGATCCCTTAGCAGTGTGCAGCACCAGGGGGTCCTGAGACGGCCTCAGCACAGGGGCTCAGCTGATCCCTTAGCCCATAGTGATAAATGACAAAGGGATTTTACATTTGTGCAACTTCATATTTGTACCCCAGTGAAACAGGAAATGGTGAAAGGCAGCAAAGAGTTCCGGGGGACTGAGATCAATTTTTTTTAAATCGGATTTCATTAGATGCCACTTTGATTGGTTTTATTTTAAATATTCTTTCGGGGTGCCAATAATTTTGACCCCTATGTTTTTGAGAAAAATACTATTTTCGTAAGTTTTTTATAAGAATTATGTTTTATTAAAGTGAAAGTAAGCAGTTTCTACGAATGTTTGAGCAGAAAATTAAAATCATTATGTTTAAATGTTTCTTTTATACAATCATTTATGCTCATTATAATGAGGAGTGCCAATAATTCTTCATTACTTGAATGTATGAACTCCTCTTTGCAGACTGAACAGCTGTGACCTCACACTGAAGTCTTGTGATATTGTGGCCTCAGCTCTCCAGTCATCAAACTCACCCCTGACAGATCTGGACCTCAGCTACAATAACCTGGGAGATTCAGGAGTGAAGCTGCTCTGTGCTGGACTGATGAGTCCAACCTGTAAACTACAGAGATTGGGGTGAGTAGTGCTGTGCATTGTGTGACATGAACTAAATAGAATTACTGATTATGGAAATGTAAGGGTTTGAATTTTGTCACAGGGAAGACTAATTTCCTGACTCTGTGTACATACATCTGCTGATGCATCTGGACACATCTTCAGTGATGTTCCTGGAATCATCAAGTGTTTCGGGTCTTTCAACATCATACACCCTCCTCCAGGTGACCCAGCCGGGGCTGATCAGACCCCAGCTTGTGTCCAGATGGCTAGCTACTTATGACCCCATGGCTCTCCTCTTTTGAGCCACAGCCATCTTGAAGCCCTCTCTGCCGCATCGGTGGTACTGCAGATGGCTCTCCTCTTCCTCTCTCCCTCGATGCCCAAATTTCTGAAGGCTCTGGCTAAAGAACGGGCTGCGAATCCCCTGCATCCAACCTCCACTGGGAGACACCTCGCTCTCCACCCAGCCTGCTGACATTTTCTGACCAGTCCCGCGTACTTGGAGAGCTTCCTTCAAAGGCCTCTTCCAAGCGATCTTCCCATGGGACTGTCAGCTCCAACAGCACAGCTTGCTTGGTGGACTCAGACACAAGAACAATGTCTGGTCGCAGGGTGGTTGCTGCGATATGGTTAGGGAACTTCAGCTGCCGTTCAAGGTCCACCAACAGTTGCCAGTCCCGTGCAGAGGTCAGGATGCCTGCAGATGTTCTTCTGGTGGGTTTTGGCTGCTCCCCAGCTCTGACAAAGGCGATGGTCTGTTTGGAGGGTCGGGACCGCTTTGCCCACTCAACTCCTGCGCTGATGGCTTCAGCGATGGTCTTCAGGACCTGATCATGCCTCCATCGGTACCGTCCCTCTCCAAGTGCCTTTGTGCAGCAGCTGAGTATGTGCTCCAGGGTTCCTCGCTTGGAGCACAGTGGGCATGCTGGTGACTCTGCTTTGCCCCATGTTGTGTGAATACAATTTTGCTCATAAGATTATTGATTGGGGTGTGCTCATATGAAATGATGGGCAGCTTGACCCTGTACCCTGGAGAGAGAGACAAGCTACTGCTGCCAGGCATTAATCAAAGTGTTCTCTGACATTAAGATCTTCAATACTGGGAGGTAAATATTCTGCTTATCCAGGAATCTAAAACCAACAACTATTCCTGGCATTAATCTAATTAAGATTTACTCCATTGGTTAGCGAGTAGGGGCATGCAGAGACGTCATTATCTGCATCTGTATCTGTTCAACCAACAAAATAATCTGTATCTGTATCTGTATTTGGATAGAATACAGGAAGTGGGCATGGCTTATACCGGAAGTCAAGTTAAATCCCCCCCCCCTTTAACTGGGGGGACGTTGAACAATCAGAAACTTAAAAAAATATATAAATGGAAAGATTCTGTTTTGCATTGGAAATAGAAACTATTTATAGTAAAGATATATAGAAAAATGTCCTTCAGTTGAAAGGAATAATCTTAAATTCCAATGATGCTGCGTTCGCGTTTCTTGATGTGTTAACAGTTCGCTAGGGAAACGTGAATGGCCACTTTACAACAGTAATTACATAACAGTAATACATGAACAATACATGATACCTGTTTTATTTTTTTCCCCTACTGAACTAAGTTTGGATAGACTGCAAACCATCTGATGTCCTCATATTTTCCCTTGGTGGCAACTGTTAGCCTACCATAAAAATCTGGACTGGATTTTGTGTTCATTTGATAGCCAAGATCTATGGCTGATACCTACAGCATGTTACATCTTAAACGGATGAATATTGACTGAAATACAAGGTAAAATGTTTCGTAAAATATTTTGACTTTTTTAAATGGAGGAAATTAACACATACAGCTGAAACTGCAGGTTCTAAGCTTCATTTTGATGTATAGGTTGGGGGGGGTTTGAAAGAAATCCAGCTGCCACACCAGGCTTTTGTCTCACTAGCTCCCGCACCTGACGTCTCCTCCTTCTCAATGGGAGAGTTTCCCTGAGCGATAGCCAGGAATGGTCAGCTCTCAGCCCACTGCCTGCTGTGCACTGCCTCGGTGGGCGACTACAGAATATAGCGATCCCTTTTCAATAATGTGTAGTAAATGAAATGACTAGTTAGTGAAATCAAAGTCCTATGTTCCAAACAGAATCGGAATATCTTGTGGCCATCCACAATGATATGAATCGATTTGAAGAAACATAATGACTGACGCACAGAACTTGTTTATTAAACGTTTTGCAGCACAGTGGCTCAAAGTTTGTTGGTGTGTGTGCCGGAGTTCCAGATACAGCTAGCAGCCGTGCTTAACTTGACATCCAGTCATCCAATTGCAGCAAGTCTGGCTCTGACAGACAGTTGCGCATCCAGTGTTACAGGAGGCTACTGCCTACCTGGAAGAACATATGGGACACTGCAGTGCTACTACTCTTCATATTCACTTCTCATGCGCGGCAAGCAGGGCAGTCGTGGTGGATCTCTCCACCGGGGTTACAACAGTAACCTAAAGTTCTCTTTCATCATCTCATGTTTGAGATCTGCCTATGGGGAGATATCCCAGAATGCCTTATGCTCACATCTGAGATACTGTTAGGCCAGCAAGGGATGCCTTCTCCCCTGAGGGGAGGGTGGTGTCTGGCACATCCTGTGTAGGGAAGTACTAAAGACATCCCACTGCCCAAAGCTATAGCCAGGGCCATGAACAATGTGAAGTACTAAAACCCATAGCAGGTGACAGAATCTCACACAGATCTCACCCCCAGAACTGAGTGGGCTACCGGCCTCCTGGTGACGTTTAGGCGGTAGAACCTAGCAATAGTATCTAGAGAAACCCAGGCTGCGGCTGAATAAATTTCCTGTAAGGAGACCCCATGGAATAGGGCCCACAATGCAGCCATACCCCTTGTAGCAAGAGCCCTTGGGCCCAATGGGGTGTTATCCTCTTTGAATCATATGCCATAACAATCGCTTCCACAAGCCAATGGGACAGCAGCTGCTTAGGGATACTTTTCCTTTGCAGGCACGGGCCCAGGCCCTGGTTGCTCTTTCTAAAAGCCTTAGTCTTTGTCAGAGAATGGAGAACACAGCATACGCAGCCTATGCTTCTCGTTAGAGGAGAAAGGTGGTGGGTGAAAAGCGACAAGCTCCAACATCTCACATGTGAAAGGAGGGAAGCTTTCAGGCATAAAAGCTGTGTATCTTAGGGGAGAATATTGTGCATGAGAGATGCACTGAGAGCACATGGAGGTCACTGACTCACTTAGCTGAGGCTAGTGCAAGCAGCAACGCTATCTGGAGAGACAGCAATTTTAAATCTATCTCGTGTATAGGCTCAAATGGGCTTAGAGACAGAGCCTCCAGCTCCAGTGATAAATCCCAAGGGGAAATGAGCTGCGTGTCCAGTGAGGGGAAAGCCAGCACACCCCTGGAGTGAGACCATGAGACCTATATAGGGCCAGCAGCTACTCAGGCAAAGGGGAAAGTGGTGTGGAAAAAGCACTGGTATGCTGCCGGTGGCCTGACTGTATCGGTCTGAGTGCGGAGTGGAGGTGCTGAAACTCAGCCCTGTCCCTCCGGCGCTGTCCAGGTCTGAGTGCGGAGTGGAGGTGCTGAAACTCAGCCATTTCCGTCCGGCACTGTCCATGGTGCTGCAGGCTGGCTGGTGAGACACAGATGAAATGGAGCAGAGTGGTGGCTGATGGCAGGGAGGGGTGGGGCTCCAGAGGCCCGAACCACAATACATATGAGCATGTGCATTACCCTGTTACAGTGAATCTGCCTTTAGCTGTGTGTTAGTTTGCAGTGCTGTGGGAAGTTTGTCACAGAAAACCAAAAGGAAATAAGCAAAGTCACTGTCCACTCTGAAAAATGCATGTTGCCTTTTACATCTTTACTTTTGGTGGTGGCCAAACATCCTACAGCACTGAAAACTCGCTGTCCACTCTGAACGATGGCAGCTGCACGTCTAGTATGGGATGGGAGGGTTAAGCCCAGAGAAAAGATCATAGAAAAGGTAGATGAGCCCTTTGCCCCAATTAGAGAGAACGTACAGTATAAGAAAAGGGGACATTTGGGTCAGAATTACATCTGTAGAACTGTCAGAGTTCAGTCCAGCAGGATGTTTCATTTTCAGGTCCAAAATACTGCAGTTGGAGAGTGTAGCACAGACATCTTCCTCAGAGCATCATCAACCTTAAAATCCTCAATTTCACTCTTCATCGCTGAACACTGTCATTGGCCCATTTCCCATATTAGATACATGCTTCAAGTATACCTAATATAATACAGTTTTTTTCTATTGCTAAGACACATTTTATGAAACAATTCCCCCTTTTCTCAAAACTATTAACACAATCCCAAAACTACACATCAATCAGTACAAACCTCAAACATCCATACCAAACTTAAATTCTCTTCTCAGAAACATATACTCTTCCATCAAAATTAAACTTCACCCGTGTGTGCTGCAGGATTGTGGTGTTTCTGAAAGGACTGTGAATAAAATGGTATTTTATTCTGCTGGTAAAACTGGGCATTAACTCGATGGCAGGGTATGTGTGTACATCTTGGTGGGAGAGTGTCCATCTGAACAACATGTGAGCTGCTTTTTAGATGCAGTGTTACATCGTTTAGTTTAGTCACTCTTCTGTGGTTCCAGTCCCAAGTCATAGGCTGGATATTATACCACTGTAAGCAGGCTGTGTGGAGTAGCCTGATTCAGAGATCAATGTTCTGGCTCTAGCTCCTATCATCTAAAGGATAACATAATTTAAAGGAGTTTTTCTTAGATAAGTATTCTAATAACTTTCAAATGCCCCCACTTATTACATTTTTGTGCAGTTTATATTACTCCACAAGGTCTACCAAACATGTTGATAAGGGGTTTTAAAAGAAAAAAATGACTTAATACATCAGGCTTTTATTGTCATTGTTATTATCATTGTTACAATAATAAATGCGACAGGTGCTGGTGTTTTGGTCCGCAAGTAGGGCAAGGTCATTTTTCAGTTTTTTACAGATTACGAAAGTGCATATTATAAGCTTTCAAATGATGTGTCATACATTGAAATCTGAAAATAGTTGAAGAAGATATGCTTATTTGAATGTTGGTACTCCTAAAATCAAGTAGCAGAGAAAATCCCCTTGAAAGATCTTGAACTTTTCACACTTCTCACAGGGAGATAATGGGTGGGAACAATAGCTAGTTAACTCCACCCCAACCACTCCCCCACTAGAGTACCTGTAAATCCTTGCCCATTTAGGGGTTACCCTATGTAAAGCTTTATAACTCCAGATGTGAATACCACAGAGACTAGAAAAATGTCTTAAATGAAGCAATACATTTGTACCATTTATAATACGAGCTTAGATTACTTTATATTCATAATTTTGTAAGAAATAAAGTGCCACAAATGCAATGGTCAAGGCAAAAAATCTAAAATGAATTTGCTCCTTTTTTAGTTCGCAATGAAATACTGGGAGATTGCGGGTTAAAGTATACATGTCCTGGATCAAAAACTTCTTGACCACAAGTTCATAAAATCTAAGGGTGGATATGTAGAACTACTAAAGATCTATGAAGCAAAAACTAAGCAGTGTACCCAGCATCTCCAAATCTACCCACAATGTCTAAATTTTTAACACTGGTCTAAAATAGCTAAGGGTCCAGAAACAAATCCAAAATCCCTCCAAAAGGAATATAATGCTTTTTGTCCATTGTAAAGCATATGAGCCCCTTATGAAGGTTTAAGATGAAACATAGATATAATTTAAACATAATGCAAACATATAGTCACACAATGCTGCACAGTACCTAAATGTGTAATAATTAACTCTTGTATGTAGCCTATTTCTATACTCTGTACATTCCTATGTTTTCTTGTATGGGAATGGGACGATATAAAAACATTTTTCAGCCGTCCACCACGTTTTGGCAATGTTTCAACACTCTCCTCATCACTGTTGTATGCGTCACAAAAACCATTACACTACGAACGCTTACATTACAGTGCGAAATATCCACATTACATAATACCACTAACCTATTTAAAGACACTCAATTTCTAAAATAACGTAATAACCGAAATATTTTGAGCAGTAATACTTACATAGCAATGATGAAATCTTATCTATGTTCAGTAGATGGAGACAGAGACAGTAAATCAATGACAGTTATATCCGCTTGTTTTGCTCCAGAAAACGATGTCAGATAGGTCTATCAGCAAACATATGGCTTAGCTATGCCCAGAAGTCCTCAATAATAATGGTATTTTCCAAGGAATTACGAAAAATCGTTGACAACGTTTCGTTAGGTGCAACGTCTTTTAATGCTACCATATAGCGAATGCCATGGTAAGAAAATGTTCGGTTACGCTAACCTATAAAACGCTATTCCAAAAGCAAAATTAGACATGTTATACATCGTTAGAAAGCTTATATGCTCACCTACTGATTGAGCGTCCGCCATTTTAGCAACCGCACAGTAAACAAACATAGGCTACTACCACACGGCTTTATTTATGGGCGGTGGCTTGACCGAAACAAAGTGACAATAGCCAACGAAATCAAACATGCTAATTAAACTGCACCCCCATCACGCCTCCAAAACCCGGCTGTAAGAATCACTAAAACAAGCCGACTTTGCTGACAAATTATAAGTATTTAGTGAAAATGTTGTTTATTCTATTGAGTGACTTCTTCAACACTTTAACTTTCGTAATATGAAAAAAAGGAAAACAGTAAAAAAAAATTTAAAAAACCTTTTTTGCCTCCTAGCGCGATTTCAAGATTTGCGACTTGCGGACCTTTTCTCCAGCACCCGTCACAAATGTAACGCAATAATTAACCTGTTCGCAAAAGCTGCGAGGATAAAATGAATGGATGGATTATAGGGCAAGGACACGCAGAAAACATGTGAAATGTGTGGAATTTTCAAAAGACACCACGCTTTTAAAAATCTAGTGTCTACCAGCATTTACAGTCAGTGGCAATAATCAGTTGTGGTGTTCTCATACAGCCACTAGATGGCGATGCAGTGTAAATCTAGTTGATGCCGTGCCAGATAAACTGAAGTGTGGCACAGCTCGTACACGGCTCCAGCAGAGCTTCAGCTGTTAGCAGCTACAATATCACAGGTCTGACCAATGATAACATGACTGGTTAGATAAAACCTTCATGTTATTTTATACACCGGTGTATATATTTAAGTTGTTTGTGGCAGTTAGCTGCTTAGTTCCTCACTGGCTCCGCTAGCTAGGTTGGTAAACAAATGATATTTGCAAAGTGAATAGTTATTATAAAATAATTGTGTTATGTAACTAGTTTTGTATTTTCAAAGAATGAACTAGCTGAGGTAACAGTAAACAGCTCAGAGCGAGCTGTCATCGCCATGGTAACCAACGGATCCTCCTAACGGCCACATTTTAAATAGCGTCGTCGTGGTTACCGTTACTTTGGCGAGAGGTAAAGGAAGAAAGCAATTTTATATTGAATGCGGTTTCATTTCACTTTAAATAATATTTTAAAATTAATGTAAAAAAACACTGACAGACTGTATAATTAGTTAAACTTAAATTGTTTGATAACTTGATGGTTACATGATTAGGAAGAAAATATTATCATGATAACAGTAATGTGTTTAGCTAATGGGTTCTACTTGTACATTAACGGTTATATTTATCTATTCATAGTGATGAATATTGAGCGTTTTTGAAATGTATAGATGTTTATGAACTGAAGAACATGTCAGGTGAGGTAAAGTGCACCACAAAAATGCTGTTTTTTTGTGTTTGCAGATTAAAATAATATGTTTGCAAATCAAATAAGTTCATCACATGGAAAGGGTTATTAGAGCCCAGTGATTACCTTAGACTTTTGTGGATTAGTCAGAATACTTTATGAACTTAATTTACACAGACCCCTCCCTGTTTTTGGGTGTACATCTCAGGAATGCCTAGGTACGTATATATCAACTGCCATGGTGCACAGTGTCACAGATGTGAATTTGTGCATGTGTGTGGTCTCTCCACAGGCTGGGTTGGTGTAATCTCACAGAGGACTGCTGTGATGTTCTGCCCTCAGTCCTGCGTTCTCCTCACTCAGAGCTGAGAGATCTGGAGCTCAGAGACAACGAGCTGCAGGATTCAGGAGTGAGAGCGCTCTCTGCTGGACTGGAGGACCCACACTGTAAACTGCAGAGACTGGGGTGAGTACAAACACACGCCCCTTCAATAAATAAGGGCTACAATATGACTAAATACAAAACTGATGTAATTGTTTCTATTGTGAAAACAGACACTCCACAGAACTGAAACAGCATGTTCCTGTTCTTCCTCTTGGTAGAATTTGACTCTACACAAATGAATGAAGAAAATGAATTAGTCCTGTTTACTGAACTGTAGTGGGGTTTAAACTCAAATGTGTTTGATAATGACTCATTCCACATTTATGTTATTTTAGTTTGACACACACAGCCCTGTTAGTTTATATTATGTTACATTACATTTATTTGGCAGACGCTTTTATCCAAAGCTACGTACAATAAGTGCATACAAAAGGTAACTGGAACAACTACAAAACACAGGTCCGATAAGATACAATACTTGGTACAGTTATTCATAGCCATGAACACATTAATTCCAGTTCACACATTGAACATTACTCTGACCTAACATATGCTAAGTCAAACATTACAAGGCATTACAAGCAACAACATCTAGACAATGATACAAGGCACAATAAGTGCTGGATGGAGGTACATGTAACATGAGTGGCACAGGAGGTACATGTGTAGAAATAGGGGGATTTAAGGGATAGAAATGATCTACAGAGTGGTGATAGTTAGTTAGTCCAGGTATAGTCTGAAGAGATGCATCTTCTCATTACGGCAGATGATGGGTAGTGAGGGAGAGGTTCGTAGAGGAACAGGGAGTTCGTTCCACCACTGGAGAGCTAGGGTGGAGAAGCTCTGTGGTAGATAGAACCATTTACCCGGATGGCAGGGGGTGCAAGGCAGTGGTCAAGCGGGCGTATAGGATTTAATCATGTGCTGCAAGTAGACAAGAGCCATCCTGTTGGCTGCAGTGTAGGTGAGGGTCAGGACTTTGAACCTGAACCTGGCAGCGACTGGTAGCCAGTGGAGTAACCTCAGCAGGGGAGTGACGTGGGAGAACTTGGGAAGGTTGAAGACAATTAATGTGTGTAAGGTGTGTAACACACTGCTATATGTTTGACACAGTCCTGTTAGTTTATATTAATGTGTGTAAGGTGTGAAACACTGCTATGGGTTTGACACACACAGTCCTGTTAGTTTATATTAATGTGTGTAAGGTGTGAAACACACTGCTATGTGTTTGACACACACAGCCCTGTTAGTTTATATTAATATGTGTAAGGTGTGTAACACACTGCTATGTGTTTGACACACACAGCCCTGTTAGTTTATATTAATGTGTGTAAGGTAAGTAACACGCTGCTATGTGTTTGACACACACAGCCCTGTTAGTTTATATTAATGTGTGTAAGATGTGTGTGTCCCTCTCTCTGCAGGCTGTCAGGCTGTAGAGTCACACAGAGAGGCTGTGATTCTCTGGCTTCAGCTCTGTGTTCAAACCCCTCACACCTGAGAGAGCTGGACCTGAGATACAATCACCCAGGAGACTCAGGAGTGAGAGCGCTGTCTGCTGCTAAACTGGACACACTCACACTGCTGTAAGTACAGAGTTTCCACACTGCACCTCACACACACACACACACACACACACTCACAAAACGGGTTGGGGGGGCATGGAGGGCACTGTACAATCCAGCGTTACCCAAGAGGGTTGGGGATCTACAGTGGAGGGTGCTGCGCGGGATCACTGCTGTAAATAGTTTTATTTCTGTGATGAACCCGGCAGGATCCCGCCATTGTCCATTCTGTATGGAGAGAGAAACTGTTTATCACTGTTTTTCGGGGTGAGCCAGACTTCAACCTCTCTTTTCCTTTTTGGGAAGTTTAATTTGGTTACTGGGGAACATTTGCAAGTAAGATTTTTATCCCTGGTGTCCCATACAAACAAAGACAGATAAGGGCCAGCTCATTCATTTCATTTTGGGGTGAAAATTGCAGTTTCTACAAGTGGGGAAAATATGATTGGTGGAGGGGACAGGCAAGATGTGGTTGTTGTAGTTAGGGGTTTGATCAGGGACACAATGATGGTGGAGTTTCAATACTACAAAGCAATGGAGAGCTTGAGTGTTTCAGAGTGTGTGTGTGTGTGTGTGTTAAAAGGGTGTTTTATGTTCAGTGGAGGGAGGGGAGCTTTTTTTGCACATGGAATAGGGTGATGGGAATGAAATAAGGTTCCTTCGTGACAGATTTGTGTTTTTTCATATGATCTTGGTTTTGTGTTTTATTGTGTCTTTGTTTTTATTCATGTGATGTCATTGGTGTGTTGAGAGTGGAAATAAAGGATGGTTAAAATTCAAAATTCTGTTCTGCTGTTCTTACAGTGTGGACCATGGAGGAGAGAACAGGACCAAACCAGGACCCAGGAAATGTGAGTGTGTATCGACACAGAACACTTTCCATAGATACACACTCATGCTGTGCGTGTGTCTGTGTGTGTGTGCGAGAGACTTCTCTCTTACACACATAAACACATAAACAGAAACACACATGTACACAAACACACACACAGGTACTATCACAGCTCTTTCTCTCACACACATAATGAGGTGAATATTAATAATGATAATTAATCTCATTAATGTCTCTGGTGTGCAGATGGCTGTCAGCTCACACTGGATCCAAACACAGCACACAGAAAGCTGTTTCTCTCTGAGGGGAACAGGAGGGTGACACACACACCGGGGAGAGAGGAGCAGCCATATCCTGATCATCCAGAGAGATTTGAGCATGAGCCCCAGGTTGTGTGCAGAGAGAGTGTGTGTGAGCGCTGTTACTGGGAGGCTGAGTTCAGTGTGTCTGAGCCGGAGGATGGAGTAGATATAGCAGTGACATATAAAGGAATCAGCAGGAAAGGAGAGGGTTCTGACTCTGTGTTTGGATGGAATAAAAACGCCTGGAGTCTGTTATGCGTTAAACACAGTGACTCTGATAAGCTCAGTTATGCTGTCTGGCACAATAACAACCCAACAGACTTAACTGCCCTCACCTCCCCCTACCGCAGAGATGGAGTGTGTGATGATGATGCTGATGATGGTAGAGGAGTGTGTGTGTACAGGGTAGGAGTGTGTGTGGACCGTCCAGCCGGCACTCTGTCCTTCTACAGCGTCTCTGACTCTAACACACTGACCCTCCTGCACAGATTCCACACACACTTCACTGAACACACACCCCTCTGTGCTGGATTTTACGTGAGGAACTCCTCAGTGTCCCTCTGCTAACTGGAGTAGAGAGACACACACACACATGCGCGCACACACAAACATGCACATGCACACACACGCACACACACACACACGTGCGCATATGCACTCGCATGCATGCATGCACACACACACACTCTCACATACACACACACACAAATATACACACACTCATATACACATACACACACACATGTATGAACACACACAGACATTTACAAAGGCACTCTCACGCACACACACATACAGTTGAAGTCGAAAGTTTGCATACACCTTAGCCAAATCCATTTAAACTCAGTTTTTCACAATTCCTGACATTTAATCCTAGTAAACATTACCTGTTTTAGGTCAGTTAGGGAGCCCGACCGATGCCAGATTTTTGTGTCCGATGCCGATCCCGATTTTGGTCCTAGCCCACTGATTACCAATGTTTTGACCAATATTTTGTCAAAAAGTGCAACATTTTCAAATCAATTTGAAAAAATAATATTTCATTAAAGTTTCTATATTTTTACGAACATTTAACTTATAAGCAAACAAATAAAAATAAAAATAAACACACAAAAAACTTTTTAGATAAAAAAATGTAAAAGATGATATTAAATATATATATTAACACCATCTTTAAGTGTGTGAAATCACACTGTCAAAGTGCAACATTTTCAAATCAATTTGAAAAAATTATATTTCATTAAAGTTTCTATATTTAAGAACATTTAACATATAAGCAAACAAATAAAAATAAACACACAAAAAACTTTTTAGATAAAAAAATGTAAAAGATGATATTAAATATATATATTAACACCATCTTTAAGTGTGTGAAATCAAAATAACTCCACACCTTGCTTTTACTCATTTCTTTTCCAGCCATCTATAAAAAATGAATTCAAAAAAAATTAGTTTTCCAGTTTCAAACATGTATTTTTATGAATATTATTATTGTTGTTATTCATTTATTATTATTATTTCTTAGTATCTATTCTCAGTAAATTAATTACATTTTCTTATTTTATTCCTACTACATGATCTCAAAGAGTAAGACTTTATCTAGCGAGCTTCCCTGTCCATAAGAATTCAGTGGTGAAAATAACTACAATGCGCTCTGACGCGTGACTAGATGACACACTCGCTTGCAATAACGCATTAGCTATTGACACAGCCTCATTATTTCTTATTATATATTCTCAGTAAGTTAAATGAATTATATTTTCTTATTTCATTTCTACTACATGATCTCAAAGAGTAAGACATTATCTAGCGGAGCTAATGAGTGAATCAAGTGTAACGTTAGATGAAGTTAAATTGACTGGATGAAATACGTGAAAAAAAGTACAATGCGCTTTCGTGCAGGTTACCCATGCTAACTGTTGGTTGGTTCACTTCTCCAACAGCAATCCTTCTCTCATGTTATCACGACAAAGCTAGATAACATGGCTTAAAATGATCCACGTTAGAAGTGTTTTATCTGCGATTTTACTGTCTGGTTAGCTTGCTACGATGACGCGTGACTAGATGACACACTCGCTTGCAATCACGCGTTGGCTATTTACACAGCATCATATAGTAGCTAATATCATTATCTCAGATAAAAAAAACAAATGTGTGATACATTCAATCACCATTTTATTTTGGCTGGTTATTTATTTGAGAATACAGCGATGTCCTCTGGAAATGTAGATCCTACGCTGCCACTTCATAAAGGCTTGCTAGCCAGCTAGCTTGCTAAAGTGAACCAAATATGTTAGCTAGCTTGCTTGCTTGATAATGAGGATTGATAAACATAGTGGTCGTATAAACGCATTTAATTAAAAACTTTCACTAAATATACATACCTTTACTCTTGCAGTGGAGAATATTGGATAATCCACGAGTGACAAACGTCTTATTACAGAAGTAGCGCGTCAGATGCTGCAGTTCACACTTGTATTAGAGCTCCCTCTACTGGATAATTCTAGTAAATAGGAATTACAACGTTCAAACAGACAAGTACAGATAAATAATCAATGTTTTTTTTTTTTTGTTTATTATACTTATTTAAAAATCGGGCCAAATAAAATATATCGGCCAAACCGATATATCGGTCGGGCTCTAGCTAGGATCACAACTTTATTTTAAGAATGTGAAATGTCAGAATAATAGTATCGAGAATGATTTATTTCAGCTTTTATTTCTTTCATCACTTTCCCAGTGCGTCAGAAGTTTACATACACTCTGTTAGTATTCGGTAGCATTGCCTTTAAATTGTTTAACTTGAGTCAAACGTTTCAGGTATCCTTCCACAAGCTTCTCACAATAAGTTTCCGGAATTTTGGCACATTCCTCCTGACAGAACTGGTGTCACTGAGTCAGGTTTGTAGGCCTCCTTGCTCGCATACGCTTTTTCAGTTCTGCCCACAGATTTTCAATTGGATTGAGGTCAGGACTTTGTGATGGCCGCTCCAATACCTTGACTTTGTTGTCCTTAAGCCATTTTGCCACAACTTTGGAAGTATGCTTGGGTCATTGTCCATTTGGAAGAGCCATTTGCGAACAAGCTTTAACTTCCTGGCTGATGTCTTGAGATGTTGCTTCAATATATCCACATAATTTTCCTTCCTCATGATTCCATCTATTTTCTGAAGTGCACCAGTCCCTCCTGCAGCAAAGCACCCCGACAACATGATGCTGCCAGCCCCGTGGTGTTCTTCAGCTTGCAAGCCTCACCCTTTTTCCTCCAAACATAACAATGATCATTATGGCCAAACAGTTCAATTTTTGTTTCACCAGACCAGAGGACATTTCTCCAAAAAGTAAGATCTTTGTCCCCAAGTGCAGTTGCAAACTGTAGTCTGGCTTTTTTATGGCGGTTTTGGGAGTAGTGGCTTCTTCCTTGCTGAGCAGCCTTTCGTTATGTCGATATAGGACTCGTTTTACTGTGGATATAGATACTTTTGTACCTGTTCCCTCCAGTGTCTTCACAAAGTCCTTTGCTGTCGTTCTGGGATTGATTTGCACTTTTCGCACCAAAGCACGTTCATCTCTAGGAGACATCTTTTCTTCCTGAGCGGTATGACGGCTGCGTGGTCCCATGGTGTTTATACTTGCATACTATTGTTTGTACAGACGAACGTGGTACCTTCAGGCGTTTGGAAATTGCTCCCAAGGATGAACCAGACTTGTTGAGGTCCACAATTTTCTTTCTGAGGTCTTGGCTGATTATTTCTGATTCTCCCATGATGTCAAGCAAACAGGCACTTGAGTTTGAAGGTAGGCCTTAAAATACATCCACAGGTTGACATCCTCCAATTGACTTAAATAATGTCAATTAGCCTACCAGCAGTTTCTAAAGCCATGACATCATTTTCTGGACTTTTCCAAGCTGTTTAACCCGTTAGCGCACAAGCCAAATCTTGCCAATCCTTGCCCATTTAGGGGGTACGCTATTTAAAGCTTTATAACTCCAGATGTGAACACCAGAGACACTTGAAAAATGGCTTAAATGAAGCAAGACATCTGTACAATACTAACGCAGATTAGTTTATATTCATAATTTTGGAAGAAATGAAGTGCCACAGATGCAATTGTTTTGACAAAAAATCTAAATGAATTTGCATTTTTAGGTTTGCAATTAAATACTGAGAGATTGCATATATACAGGAGGTTAAACTATACATGTGCTAGATCAAAAACGTCTTGACCACAAGTTCATAAATTCTAAGAGTGGATATGTAGAACTACTATAGATGTATGAAGCAAAAATTAAGCAGTGTACCCAGCATCTCCAAATCTATCCAAAATGCCTAAATTATGCATTGCTGTAAATCACAACATATTCACGTATTTCACTACAAATCAACTGTTTTGACTCAAGAAAATCACTGTTGCAAAATTTTCAAGCTTTCAGTACAGTGGTCTAAAATATCTAGGGGTCCAGAAACATATCCAAAATCTCTCCAAAATTGAATAAAATGTTTTTTGTCCATTATAAAGCATATAAACGAGCCCCTTATGAAGGTTTAAGATGAAACATTACTATCAGATTTTAAAAATAATGCAAAAATATTGTAACACAATGCAGTACAGTACCTAAATGTGTAATAATTAACTCTTGTGTGTATTTCTATACTCTGTACTCTGGTATGTTTTCTTGTATGGGGATGGGATGACATGAAAACAATTTTCACCCGTCCGCCACGTTTTGGCAATGTTCCAACTCTCACGTCATCACGGTTGCATGCTTCACAAAAACTATTACACTACCATCTAACACTTACATTACAGTGTGAAATATCCACATTATATAACACCACTAACCTATTTAAAGATACTCAATTTCAAAAATAACGTATATAACCGAAATATTTTGAGCAGTAATACTTACATAGCAATGATGAAATTTCATCTATGTTCGGTAGATGGAGACAGAGACAGTGTCAATGATACTGTTCTATTCGCTTCTGTTTTGCTCCAGAAAATGATGTCAGCTAGGTCTATCAGCAAACATATGGCTTAGCTATGTCCAGAAGTCCTCAATAATAATAGTATTTCCCAAGAAATTACGAAATATCATTAACCACGTTTCGTTAGGTGCGGAGTATTTTTCTGCTAACATAGAGTGAATGCATAAGTGAATGCGATGCTAAGAATATTTTCTGTTACGCTGACCTATAAAACGGTCAAAAACTATAAACCTATTTTTGGAATACCAAAAACAGAATTAGACATGTTATACATCGTTAGAAAGCTTATACTTTCACCTACTGAATAAATGAATTGTCAATCAAGCCAGACTGTACTAAAAAAGGCGACAACGCCGTAAACAACAGGTGTGGTATTACGCACTGCTATTTTGGAAGATACCCAGGCGTCACAAATGCGCATATATTTAGTCCCAGATATTGACTGTAGAATGACATGGCATCATTTTTAAAAACTTTTTCTAGTTTATTTCGTTATTCAGTGAGCAGCGTTTTCACTGCTGTATAGGCATATCTTAGGGCTATTGCCCGGTTTATCCTGTTGCTATGACGGAGTATGATTTTTTAGTGGTGAAAGAATATTTTTATGAATGCCAAGATAGACAATATTGTCCATTATGTCAAGGGTGGGGGGTGTTTTGTAGATGAGACTGCAGGGAGGGGGTGCGTGGTAAATGAACGACCAGAGCGACAATGGTGGGTCTGCGAAACTCCATTTTCGGCATAGTTGTTGTGTATCGTCTACTAATGAAACTAAAACAACGCGTTTCTGTTTTTAACTCACACTTTGGTTGCAGTAGCACCGAACATTTGAGTTTAGTAATCTTGGCCGACCACAGGGGCTTTGCGCTAAGAGGTCAAAAGGCACAGTCAACTTAGTGTATGCAAATTTCTGACCCAGTGGAATTGTGGTATAGTGAATTATAAGTGAAATAATCTGTCTGTAAACAATTGTTGGAAAAATTACTTGTGTCATGCACAGAGTAGATGTCCTAACTGACTTGCCAACACTGTAGTTTGCTAACATGAAATCTGTGGAGTAGTTAATAATGAGTTTTAATGACTTCAACCTAAGTGTATGTAAACTTCCTACTTCAACTGTACACATACACTCATGCTCATGCACGCACATACACTCAAATACACAATCACACACACATTCACACAAACGCACACTCACACATACTCATGCACTCAGTCATACTCACACACATGCATACACACAGACACACACACATACATGCGTGCACACGCACACACACACACACACACATTCTCTTACCCATACACACACGCAACCCAGGCACACACATACACACACATACTCATACACTCACACACATGCACACACACATACTCACATCCAGCCACTGCCACAAACGTACACACGCATGCACACACATTCACAGATCCACGCACACAAACACACTCTCACCCAATCACACACACACACACACACACACTACATTACATTACAGGCATTTAGCAGTCGCTCTTATCCAGAGCGACGTACAACAAGTGCATCAGTTCAAGGTGCAGAGGTGCAGAAAAACACACTAGAGTGAAGTAAAGATTGTAGTGCCAGAAGTGACCACATAGATCAGGACACACACGTCGACACACTTGCAACCTTCCTTGACCAATGCCTTTCCAATGCAATTTCAGCTGTGCCCAATATTAAGTTCAGTACAGTTTAAACACTGTACATACGAGTATGATCCTTTAGCAGGTTCAGGTTTAGCGCTTGCTATCTAAATCTGATTTTATTTTTTTACATTTTAATACATTAATATAGCAAATGTTCAAGGTGTGTTTATGTACTTTTGATTATTAAAACATTAATATAACATTGAGTGTAATAATGGCAAAAGATGCAGGTTAAAATGCTTTTGAAGTAATAATTCTGTCTCCTGTATCTGCATCTTTGTATAAAAGAAGCCAGTGGCAAACTCCTCCACTTAATTGTGCATTTTACTAGTTTTTACAGTTGCTTTCATTCATTTTCACAAGTGTTCCAATGTGCAAATTTCTGTGGGCAAATGCTGATAGGGAGAATGCAGAATGATCACTGCAGTGTACTTATTTCCTTTCATTACTGTAAACAATGATGGGTTGAGTTTCCTTATTTATTGCGTCAGGATTGGTTTTTTTAACCTGTTGCTTTAATTTTCTGTATTTTCAGACAGTAATCTTCAATGATTAAACCTGAATTATAAAAAAATATAAATTTTTTGGTGTTATGATTTATTATTGTGTGATGTATTTAACTCCTGTGACACAGTATTATTTATTTCACATTCTATATGGGATTATGTTTGGGCTCAATATGAGGAGATCAGCATGGGGCTAAAGTCTGCACAGTTGAAGCAATGAAATTCACCTACATTCGTGGAAATAAAATCCATTATAAGAAAAGTTGTGTAGTGTCTGATGAATGCTTGCTTCTGTTACTGTAGTATAACCAGAACTCAGTACATTTTGAAAAGTCACTGCTTGTCTATTGAGCAGGTATGTTACCTCTCAAATAAATGGTTTTCCTGTAGGTTTAAACCTGGATCTGCTGCAAATCAGTAGAATGGATTAGACCACTAAGCCAAAATCAGGGCAGAAGTGTGGTTTGCATGACATCCAGTCTCTGAGATGTTCCTGAGACCCTGCAGTTTTTCTCATTTTTTCAGATGCATTTCTATTAACTGCAGTCGGTCATTACAAATGCATTACATTATGTTATGATTGCTTTGGCTCAATGTGGAAAACTCAATTTGCCAAATTGGTATTGAATGAATTTAGAGCCGCAGTGATTGACCATGTCATAAATCCAGGCATAACAATCGGAGAAGCTGGAAGGATTGTACAGCCAAACTTAAAAAGGTCAAAAGAGGCCTCCAATAAGAGTTTTTGAACTGAACATTGATAAGTAAATAATTTACTGCAAAATGTGATAATGTAATTACATTACAGGATTGATGTGTTGGTGTCATTTTATATTATTACAGTATTACAGTGGGATATTACAGAATTACAGTACTGATACGGAGTGTCAGTACTGATACGCAGTACTGGATGGAGTGTAGCACAGTGGGTAAGGAACTGGACTTGTAACCGAAAGGTCGTAGGTTCGATTCCCCGGTAGGACACTGCCGTTGTACCCTTGAGCAAGGTACTTAACCGAAATTGCTTCAGTATATATCCAGCTGTATAAATGGATACAATGTAAAAATGTTGTGTAAGTCGCTCTGGATAAGAGCGTCTGCTAAATGCCTGTAATGTAATGATAAGAAAATAATGCACAGAAATTGCTTGTGTTTGCTCATAGAGTACCTACATACTGTAAAGCATTGGTCTGTTTCTACTGTTCCAGTAATGCTCTTGTGTCTTTATTTCAGAGAATGATGGTGATCGATGCTGGAGCTCCTGTTGCATAGATTTTTATGTTTTGGATACATGGTCTTGATTTTTGTGTCTTTCTTGTATTATGATGGACTCCATTGCATGTATTTTGCCTTGTGCAATTAGCTGGGGAAGGTTAAGAAAATTCCATCACAAGCAAAATGTTTTTCAGCTAATCTATTTGCTTGTGGCTATGAAATGGTATTCATCACTAGCTTAAAGCCAAAACATTTCACCAGTTTGACGTTGTCCAACATGGTTTTACAGTACCTAACATACAACACAGGGTTGAGGCACAATAATTCCTTGAACATTAAGTTTTATATGATATTCTTTGAACTGAAAAAACTGTTTTCTCAAAGAGCACTGATGTGGTGCATGCATATAGTTTAAAAAAATAGCCAAGTAAAGAGCATGTTTTCCACTGTAATGAATGCCATTACAAAAAGCTTGGCTGACATGATTCTTTTTAAGGCCATTGTTAAATTTGTACATGTCTTTGAAAATATGTGAAGAGAAATTCTATAAACAAATACAATTTGGGAACTCACCAGAGGTCTAAGAAATTTTCAAGTCCAAAATCTGTGCACAATCTTTTCAGTGAACATCTTTGACATCTGCCTCCATCTTCTCTGGACACATTACTATAAGAATATGAATGTATTTAATTTTGTGGGAATTATAGTGAATCACCAAGGTCAAGGTCAAATCCAAAGTGCAGCTTTTCCATTAGCAGTGAGACGTGTGGTGTTGCTCTGTCCTCTATTGCAGCATCTCCTGTTTTGAGTACGTTAGGTTATGTTGGTCTAAATGCTAATGCTATTCCGGGCAGGATAGGGCCTCAACATCAGGGCCTAGTGGCTCCTCAGCCAGTCACTGCCCATCAGCAGAGCCATTGAAGGTGTCTCCATCCGAGCCTCATCACACAGCAGCACCATTCTCTGCATTATTCTGCACATTTTCAGAACTCAAAGCACATGAGGTGGCGGAGCCAGGGCAGGCATACAAGCAACAGTTTCCTAAACTGTTCTCTGGGCTTGGCAAGCTGGAGGGGGATTACAAGATCAGGATAAAGGCTGATGCTGTTCCATATGCTCTGACCACCCCAAGGAGAGTCCCTATCCCATTGATGGGTAAAGTTAAAGACGAACTGGAGAGGATGCAAGACATAGGGGTCATCTCGCTGATTTAAAAAGCTACAGACTGGTGTGCTGGCATGGTGTTAGTGCCCAAGGCCAATAGTGATAAGATTAGGATCTGTGCTGACTTGACAAAATTGAATGTGGCGGTGTGCAGGGAACGTCACATTCTTCCATCAGTGGAACAGTCCTTGGCTCAGCTTAGCGGCTCTAAGGTGTTCACTAAACTGGATGCCAGGTCAGGCTTTTGGCAAATACCGTTGGCACCAGAAAGCAGAGAGCTTACCACTTTTGTGACTCTTTTTGGTAGATTTTTTTTTAACGTTTTGCCATTTGGAATCGCGTCTGGGCCAGAACACTTCCAAAGACGCATGTCACAACTACTGGATGGACTGGATGGAGTAATCTGCCAAGCAGATGATGTGCTGATTTGCGGAGAGGACGAGATGCAGCACAATCAGAGACTGACATCAGTGCTGACAATACTGCAGGATGCGGGCCTGACTTTAAACGAGAAATGTGAGTTTGCCCAGTCTGAGGTAATCTTTGTCGGTCACAAGGTCAGTGCAGCGGGGATTGCACCTGACCCAGAGAAAATAAGGGCCATAACAGACATGCCAGTGCCACAAAATGTTGCATCTGTACGATGCTCTCTCGGCATGGCCACATACGTGTGCAAATTTTTGCCACACTTTACTGACACTGCAAATCCACTGAGGGACCTGCTGGCGAAAGAAAATGAATGGACATGGAGCTATGTGCAGCAGGAGGCATTTGACAAGATAAAGACTGACTTGGGATCGTCATCAGTGCTGGCGCAGTTACAGACCAGGGGCAAAAACAAGGGTGTCGGCCGATGCGTCGTCATTTGGTATTGGGGCAGTCCTCACGCAAATGCAGAGAGATGACCGATGGCAGCCTGTTGCATACATATCACGGAGCTTGTCGCAAACAGAGCAAAGGTATGCACAAATAGAAAAGGAGGCATTGGCTGCCACCTGGGCATGTGAGAGACTGAGCTCCTA